>NC_065506.1:43122778-43123151 GCF_006386435.1 Epinephelus moara | reverse complement strand
TGTCTCTGTCTCTGTCTCTCTCTCTCCTAATATGAGATAAAAGAACAACTGAACCCCATTTACCTTAGTGAAAAGGTATTCATTTGAAGGGAACCATAAGCCAAAATTCTTTAAACTTATTTTTTTGTTAATATGGAATGCACTTTTTCAGTTTGTTTACATAGACAAGACTAACTTGTTCAGTGCAATTATTTTTTATATATATTTATTTTTTTGAACTTCTGGAATGAACTTTTTCAGTTTGTAATCCCGATGCATGTATTTGCATCAGTACGTGCATCATATATATATATATATATATATATATATATATATATATATATATATATATATATATATATATATATATATATATATATATATATATACATAT
>NC_065506.1:43018822-43122706 GCF_006386435.1 Epinephelus moara | reverse complement strand
ATATATATATTATATATATATATATATATATAAATTCAGATTTGACAATAAACCATGCCAAATATTACACACTGGCCCTTTAACAGGAAACAGCGGGGTATATGTTTGTTTTTCTTCTTTTGAGCATTGTCACAATAAACCAAGAAATTAATAAAAAGTAGAACTGAATAACTTTCGCCCAGCTTGTTGAAATATGTAGTTGGCTTCATACAAGAGGGTCTGTCTGATGACTACCAACACCAACAACAAACTATTTATATAGCATCTTTCATACAAGAAATGCAGCACAAAGTGAATAACAATAAGGGCAGTATAGACACTAAGTGCTTCACATGAAAATAGACACATTAGACATAAAACAGACAAACAAGGCAATTCAATATTAAAGGACATTTTAAACAGTTTAAAACATGGCTTAACTGATTCATAAAATCATAGTTGTAAAACTATAAATCATAAAATCAAGTAAAGTTTTAAATGAGTTGCAGCAGCGTGAAGCGCAAATAGAAAGAGTTTCAGGCCTGAATCAGGAAAGTCAGAGCTGGTCAAAGACTAAAGTGGACAGATATGTTTTTAGCTTTCTTTAAAAAGTATTTAGTGAGTTAGCTTCCCTGATATCTACAGGTAGTGTGTTCCATAGTTTTGGGGTGTAATTGACAAAGGTGCATCCATGACCTTCTTCTGGCTGTTGCTGGGAACCTCCAATAAACCAGCAGCAGACGATCACAGTGTTCTTGGAGGCAAACAGTTAACAAGAATGTTAGCAATGTAGCTCAGTCCCAGCCCATGTAAGGTTTTATATACAGGTTTTGTATACAAGGAATAGGACCTAGATGTAACAGGACATCAGTGCAGAGCAGCTCAGAATGGCCTGATGTGCTCTCTCCTCTTGGAGAGTTGTCTCAACTGCAGAATTGCTTTCCCCCTCTTTTTGCCCCTTCAAATGAAGGCAAAAAGCCCTAAAAAAATATCTTAAAAATAAATATGCCTCCATTGTGATACAACAGAGCAACCTTGTGGGTGTGGCTACATCTGACATTAAAATACATCTATCAAAGCAATGCATCCTGTTGTTACAACATGACCGGTTCAATTCAGTAGCAGTCATTATCGCCTATAGGCCTCCAAACTCTCCCTAACAAACTGCATTATCACTTGGCAAAACTCAACACACACACAGTGAAGCTGGCAGCAACCACACGCTACAGTGACAAAGTCAATGTAGCAGGGAAAAAAATCCAACTTTGCCCCACCTATGTGATGCGTCACTGCCCCATGCAATTTGGCTGTTAGATGCAACAGTTGGTCTTCATCGTAAGCTCTCTGTCCCACCTCTTCTCTACTGTGGTTGAGGGGCTAGGTAAAAGGTGTCATTGATGAGTGCAGCGTTTTACTCACAGTTGAACATTTTTAAGCTCACAAAAGAAATGAAATGTTAAACATGCAGCACTCTATACAGAATAGATGTTTAGCGCCTCGTCACACTGCTGGCATTCACAGCATTGTGTAATTATGCAGCGCTCCTATTGTAAAGAATTACCAAGATATGCTGGCCTCTTTTCAATGAGGTGAGGAGGAGCTGTTGCTGTAGTTGCGCCTGTTGCCGTCTTCCATGTGTTGTTCTTTTATGCTGGTAGGTGTTCCTCCTCTTCCTTTGATAACAGACTAGAACACTTGTAGGTGTATATGTTGCCTCGTCAGGTCTTAGGAATTGCATCCCTGATACCTACAGCACAGGAGAAAACTGAGCTCTGTCACGTTTTCAGAATCTTGGCAGCGACATGGCACCAAGGTATCAATTCTCATGACATCCCTTCTGTCAAGTTACCCTGTGTGATGCCTGTAAACTGTCCTCAGATTGTTTCGTACCAAGTTCCCATCTTAACTCAATTTCTGTTGGTCAGTAATTTAATGTACCTGTTTGTTTTGCCAGGACCTGCTTATATAAAATTAATTAAAGCACACTAATTCTCACATCATCAAAAGAGCAGGTAATAATTTATGCCCAGCACAATCAGTCTGTTGGACAAAATGATGAGATAAATTAATTTATTTCCCTGCCACGCACATGCCCGTATGGAGCTGGCTGCTCTGTGTAACTCCCACTAGTCCAGATGGCCAGTTAACCTTGGCCACACATGTTGGCACATGCACACACAAAGTTTCCTACTTTTCACATTATCCATCTCATACGCTGAACAAAAATAACATGTCCTGCCTTGAACATATTGACAAGCTGTAGGGAGCTGTTAGCAGGAAACTCTGCTGCACAGTGAGGTCAGACTACACGTCCACTTACTCTGTCAGGTGAAATTGGTGTCTCCTTATGGATGCAGCAGAATCCTTGTCGAGTGTAATGAAGTGCCACTCTGCTCTGCCTTTTCAGAAACTGTACCAAGACAAAAAAACAGTCTGACTCTGATGTGTCTCCCTTGTCGCAGGTTCATATTATCGATATTCCTTTCCTTATGGCGATGCTTTACAAAAACCTCTCATGAATGGTCTCGTGTCTCAGAGGAACTTCCAATTACTGCCATCATTTTACTTTGTTGTATGACCTAATTCTGTCACAAGTATTCCACCGTAGACAGTTGTAGATAGTTATGACAGTTTGAAAGTGGTTGAAAAAGTGTCTGCTTTATCTTGAAGATGACATATACTGTTTATTTCAGAGAATGGGTGGAAAAAAGATGTTTCAGAAATGTAATTATATAAAATGGTATAATAAAAAAAGAGAAAGCGTATTTATTTAGTTCTCATTTACACTTCATACATTCTGGGAAGACCATAATTACTATCCAGTGCTGAGAACCCAGTACAGCTGTCAGCAGCTAAGAACAATTACAGATAGATTGCTGTCTGAGGTGGTTTGAGAGGCTTTCTAGTCTAATGTCTCTCCAGCCTTTACTTCCCACTGTTAACATCCATAAGTGGTGAATGGAAGAAGCCATGCTCAGGGACGTGCCCTTGTAATAATGGCGAGTGATAATGACACTGAAATTATGTAAAGGCTAGATAAATAAATAATTTCAGTTTGGCAGCAGAGTGTTTCCAGTGGTTTTAGTGCTCATGGTTACACAGACAGTAAGGTGCTGTTATATGTGGCTTTTATCTCACTTCCTGAGCAGTGAATGAGTGCCTTTGGGCTGAACAGATCTTTTGCCTCGCTTGAAGTCGATCCATGTGAGTCATCTAAGTGTTTGTTAGTAGATGGTTGGTTGTTAGCCAGCTAGCCAAACTTTTTATTGCACAAGTTATCCAGAAACATCAGGCAGCTAATGACTGCCGCCTCTTTTGACATCTTGGCAAACAGTTTTCGGTGCATTACCTCCACTGTGTTGACTGAAGTGTGTTTCGCCCCACTTAGATTTGCATCTAGCATGAATAGATGCAAATTTGATTTCTTATCTGGCTAATGGAGACACATGTGGCACGGTGTAGATGAATATGTATAAAGATTTTATCTGGATTTAAGACAAATTAAGCGACAGGAGATCTAATTGATCAAAAAGTGAGATTTTGAGTGTTTGGCCTGCAGTTTTTAAGGCCCTCTATCACTAAATTGATTTCAAATTGTTGACAGCTCATAATAACCCCCAGATGTAGCTCCCATCTCACCTGTCAAAGAGAAAATGTAAAGACCTTGGGTGTGTGTCTTTCTCCTGCTTCATTATTTACTGGTGAAGTGTCTTTTAGTTTTTACCCCTTTGGTTGTTTCTTGGCTTTGTTATTAATCTTGCTCTCCTACAAGCTATAGTGAAAATATTCCAAATTTTTCTTTTATGTAATTGTTGCCCCTCTTATTGCCAGAATACGTTTGCAGACAGATTGGTTTCACAGCCCTAAAACTGTACATCAAGTTGGTCCAAATTAATTGAAATAGTCCAATCTGCCAGAGTATATGTTGGCATTTCTGCAAACCGCAGATATGCTACATTTGTTCATTTTATATGTATTATATCAAGAATTCTAAAGTGACATAGTTCTGATTACGTGTATATGAGCTGACTTTGTCATCAGGGGGTAAAGGGAATGGTGGATAAACGCAGGCGAGATGGCTGCCAAACTGCAGACCACTGTTTGAAACCAACAGACAACAAAGCCAGGTGTTTTTTAGGGAGATATTGCGGCATTTCCAGCCATCACTGTGGCACCCAAACAGGGCATGATCTTTTCCAAACCATAACCAGGTGGTTTTATGCCTAAACAGAACCACACGTTAACAGCAGCATCGTTAAAACAAAGAAACCTACAGTTTTTAGCATATCAGCTTCTCTAAACTGAGATAGTTCTGATTACATGTATATGAGCTGACTTTGTTGTCAGGAGGTGGAGATGATGGCCTGTAGTGTGAAACCGATGGAGAAACTGATGGTGAGACAGCTGTCACACTGCAGACCACTGTTCAAGACCACCAGACAACAATACTGGGTGTTTTTTTCGTGAGACATTGGGGCATTTCCAGCTGTGATTGTGGCACCCACACCAGGTATTGTAAGCCAAAACATGGTCTCTTCCTAGACATAATCAAGTGGTTTTATGCTAAAATAGAACCACACGTTAACCACAGCATTGTTGAAACTTAAAGAAATGTATAGTTTCAGCTTATCTGCTGCAAATAATCAATGTTGTCACCGTGCATATCTGCACACTGCAGATATCTGTGGTTTGCAGATATGCCAGAATCGATGTCAACATTGATTCTGGCAATTGAGTTGATTCAAAATGTTATGACTCAAATTTTAAACCAGAGCATTTCTTAATCAAACTTGGAATATTAAACAGACAGACCTGACATTTCTTTTTCTTTTTCTTTTTTTTTTTAATGGAAGAATGTTTTGTTGGTTTTGTCTTTAACAACAGTTTGCTGTGTGTCCTCACCAAGCTGTGCCTCAGTGCCGGTTTGTGTATATTTCTGCTGCCAGTAAGTTGCTTATTATTGATAAAGAATGAACACGCCTCATTCATCCATATCAGCCTCTTTTTTTAGAGCTTCTCTACGCTGGTTTCATTACAGAATCGATTTTAAAGTTTCAGTGATTACTTGGCTCAGCAATGTTTGGCTGCTTACTGCTTGTCTCTTCACGAGCCCAGAGTGCAGCTGTAATTCTATAAAGTGTGGCCCCGCAAGTTTCTCTTGCTTGAAATTGAGGTATGAATAAAATTCTATCCTTTAAACACTCTCACAAACCATTTACTGTACTGGACAGTCTAGTAGCTGTCGTGTTTCCAGTGCACCTGCAACGGAGTGTGGTAGTGGAATAAAACCCTCATCAATCATAGTAGATGGCCAGTTATGCTGTCAGCCTATCAGTGGTAAAGAAAATGGGCTGCATTGTAAACATAGAGTTTTAAACTAGTGTACCACAGTCATACAGAGAAAACGCCATCATAGAGGACAAAGTGAGGGATTTTTCTCTTGTTTCAAGAAGGCAAAAAGCATCCTAACATAAAATAGTTTTGCTGCCGTATCTTGCTGTTGTCAATAATGTTCCCTCTGCTTTCATGCTTTCTTGCTTTTACGAGTGTTACAGTTATTGCTATCTTTATTGCTCTATCCATCTGAGCATAAAACCCAGATGCAACAGGTCCTGGCGAGCTCTCTGGAGCATGTCAAAAAGCTTATTTTCAGAAAGTTGCCTCGCTGATACGAGAAAAAAACCCCCTATTTGGTCACTTTTTCATCTTGAAACTGTTGGCAAGCACAGAAACCTGCAACATTCATTATATACTGTATGAAGGGAAAAGAGCATAAATGACAAAGGCAACAAAATTGCAGGATTGTTGGTTAGTGTTTGTCAACACGCTCGTCAGCGAAAGTGAATGTAAAAGCCAAGGCCAGATTCACTCGTTTGGCATTTCGCCTTGCTATGTTTGCATTTTTTTCTTTGGCCCTGTGTCTCTTGGATTCCTGCTGCTTATGGTTTAGTCATTTCCTTTTTATAATGCCTCGACCTCACCTGAGCACTGTGGGGGTACAAGCTCGTAAACATCTCAGAAACACAATATAAGAAGAGAAGAAGAAAATAGAGGCAGTGGGGAGAGTCTCTGTAGAAAAACACACTGCCACATACTTCTTTAGGGTCATAAGAGATGATTGAGAAGGATCACTACTGTATGAGTCTATATATTGGATTTTAGGAAAATCCAGGATAGTGTCGGCTATCTGTAAGGAATGCCTTGCTGTTATTTTAACCATATCTCCATGTTGCAGAGATAAAGATAAATACACAGTGCTGTAAGCCAACGCTCTTTTTCATGGTATAACTTGATCCAGAAAACCCCAGCTATGATGCAGTGTTATGCTGAAATGAATGCTTCATCCACAAAATAATACATTTGTGTATCAAGTACTCATCCTGTGTGACACCCCTGTTCATGAAGAAAACTTTGCTTTTCTCACAAGCCTCCACTGTGAATGAAGAATTCAAAAACAGAGAAAACTCTTGATGAATCTGAGTAAAAGGGGGCCTGTATTTAAAAACAGCAAAACCATATCAAACGTCTCTTTACAAACTCTCACCGGACTTGTGCATTATAGTCTAATCCAAATCTAACACAAATGGCGCACCTGAGCATAGACTGTGTAAAAATAATGGACCTAGCCACCGCAACATCACCCAATGATTTATGGACGGCATCTTGCATTTTTGGAGCCAGAATGACCATGTCTGAATGAGAGATTGTAGCTGTGGAGGAGCGAAGGGTAGATCTGACTCATAGACTGTTGCGATGCCTCACAGTATCGCAGTCTTGTCACTCAAAGCACACCTGGCTTTAATTATGTATAACTGTAAGCCTTTATGGCGGCACGGTTGTGCAGTGGTTAGCATTGTCCCCTCACAGCAAGAGGGTTCCTCTTATTGACTTATTGAGCTGTTTGAACACCAGGGTGGGGGAGCCCATCTTTGCAGAGTTTGCATGTTCTCCTTGTGTCAGTGTGGGCTTGCCCTTGGTACTTCGGCTTCCTCCCATGATTCAAAGACATATTGGCGAGGTTAATTTGTGACTCTAAATTGGCCATAGGTGTGAATGGTTGTCTGTCTCTGTGTGTCAGCCCTGTGATAGTCTGGCGACCTGTCGAGGGTGTACTCCGCCTCTTGACCAGTGTCAGCTGGGATAGGCTCCACCCCCCTGTGACCCCTAACAGTGTTAGTGGGTACAGAAAATGAATTCAAGCCTCAACAACATTTAAATGGGTGAGTTATATTAAAATTTACCCCCTGTACGGTTGTCAAGAAGCTATTGAGACCAAAACTGTTTTTGTACCAGGCTGTAAACACTATATTTCTGCCGTTTAGCTGGGTATTGTAACAAGGGTTTCTGTGGGATTTGATTCACTTTTGGAGTCAGCCTCAAGTGGCCATTAGATGAACTGCAGGTTTTGGCGCTTCTGCATTGGCTTCCGGGTTGCAGCTTGGTTCATATACATGTGCTTACCAAGGTGAGTTATTCGTATGTGGTCTCCTTTTACACCAATTCATCAAGATTTGTCTCACTTTTTGGATTTTTAGTTTACCATAAAGGGCATGCAAGACAAACAAAGTTTTCTTTACCAATTTAGCTAACACAGAATAAGTATTGGCATACGAATGATGGGTAAAGTTTTCCTTAAAGCAGATTCATAACATTTAACGCTGCCACTAGGGGCAAGAGTCAGAGATGGGCTCTGTGTATCCGAAGCCTCATTTCATCCACATAGCTGTGTTAGCCTAATGAAAATACAGAGACATACAATATATAATGCTATGACCTTTTTCATTCAGAAAAGTGTGAGCTTGGTTAGCTAATGTTACACAGCCCTTCAGAAAGTATCGCTTCATGTTGCTCCTGTTTTAAATAGCAATTGGCAGTCATTACAAACCCGTGCTTAAATTCTTACACTCCTTTCCTGGAGTCAGTTTCACAGCAATCTTTACCATTTTACCAGTGCAATGAATGTATCAATTTCATGTGTGGTGCTCTGAGTAGTCAGAAGTCACCACAGGCCACTTCTCTTTGAAACATCACCGACATAAGCTCTGTAAATCTGTCATGCATTGTCACATTATGTCACGTTTATTTCATGTAATGAAAACCAGCTATTTTACAAACCTGTCCACAAGCAAACACACTCTTCTGTGAAGTCCTTGTGATGTTGATCGGGCTGACAGTTACTCCTTTAAAACAAAACCAGGCGTCTTTATGCCTCCAAGCTCTCAGTGTAATGTTGTGTCCCCAGTGTCGAGCTGACAGTTGAATGATATGTTTCTGTTTGGAGCATCTGTTGTCACTACAGCCAAACATTTAATAGCACTCTGCTAACACAACTTAGGACCTGTCACAGCTAACACACTTACCGTGCTTACTATTCAGAAATGTTGTGTGTCCCAGATAACACTCCATAAAAATTTGTTCCCCTCCAGTACTTCTTGTGACCTATGGGTACACATTAGCCTCAGCTACACATGTAGACTTATTGTGCACCATAATCGTAAATCCTGCTAACATAGTAATATTAGCATTAAGCTCAAATGACAGCTGAGGCTCACAATATGAGTCAGGTGTGACAAGAGAATACCATGGTCTATGAACTCACTTTGGCATGTCATTTGGGTTTACAGTGCACAAATACATATCCCTGGCAATTTGGAGTGTATGCTTTAACATTACCACCAGGTGTAAATGCACTATATGACATTTTATGACCACAGGCAAGTACCAGCATTAAAAGACTGCAGTGAGATAAGTATTTAAGAGGTATTCAGTGAAGTGTGCTTCACTGTGAGCCTCCTAAGTAAAGCACCGAGCTCCGTGGACATTACTTTGCTTCCAGCACAGAAGATCACCTCTCTTAGAGATGAAAAATGTGTGTTCACATTCATTTTTATAGCAGATTAGCATAAAATAAGCACCCCGTAGTATAAAATGTTATTTATTTTAATAGAATTTCCATCTGCCCATCCCTTTTTAAACAAGTATTTTAAGAGTTAATGAACACATTATCTTCAGAGCAGACCTTGACTGTGAAATTAATTAGACAACATAAAATCCTTATGAGGCATAAAACTCCATTTTACGCATAAATATTGGGTATTGCTCAGCTGAAAGCTCGAAAATGGGTTACCTAAGGCAACAAATTAATAATGTCAGCGTTTTCAAGATGCACCGGTGTCAATATATGTCGGGACTTGGACAGAGTGCTCGCACTTATTGAGCTGCCAAATGGGTAAACAAATTAACTTTGTTACACTTGATGATAAATTGTTTATCTGATGATTTTTCAAGGGTGCTCTTATTCACTCTGACAAGCTGTAACACTCTTGGTTTAGCCCAATCAAAAACTTGGATATTTTAATCTGCTCTTTAGATTGTAATATGTTCAAAACTCGCAGCCATTAAAAGCATTACTATTGTGCCATATAGCATAATGTACAAGGAAAGAATAAAATACAGAAAAAATATGTATAGCTGAACATGTTAATACATTTAATGACAAACCTCCTTTGTTGGCAGAAAGGAGCACATACTGTAGGACTGGCTTATTTTTCTTTTATTCAGTGTGTTAACATGCACACTTCTAATTTGACAAAGGGGATACTGCAGTTGTTTTATCTGACAGACGGTAAAAACATCCAATCGACAAAATTGCTTGTTTGTGACATGTAACAGCGATACAGGCTACTGATTTATTTTTTTGTACATGTTTTTTTCCAGGCAGCAGTGCCGAAGTGTGTGGAGAAAACATCAAACACAATTTAATGATGTTCGAGTCCTCTGCTCACTGACACGCAAAGGGTGGTGAGGTACACTGACTCATCTGTGTCTAATCCGCCAACTGACTCTTAATACTGAAATTTCAATTTCAGAGAATTGGGCTCCCAAAATGTTTTTTAAAACATGACATTTTCTGATAATGTTACAACTCTCTCTCTTAACATTATAACCTTGTTCTGAAAACTACTGCTGCAGCCTTGTAATACTGTTATTTTCCTTTTTCAAATCATCACGTTTAAAAGTTTATCTTCGTAATTCCATGACTTCTTTCTTGAAAGTACATCTTTATCCTCTCAAAATACAACTATATTTTCTGTCTTTTTTCTTCTATTTATCTAAAAATACCACAAACACTCATGTCTTTCTTGTCAATTGCTTGTGATGGGGCAATATGAAACAAAGAAAATGCTTTCAAGTTAGCATTTCAAGCAACAGAACTTGGGTCCTAATAATGGGTTTTTGTGCTTTGTACATCCATCAAAGCAAACGACAAGCAACAAGATCCTAACAAGATCTTTCTTTTATTCTGTGCTGATAGAAAGATTATACCTGTAGACTAATCTCCACATCCTTCTTAAATGTTACCCATCTATCATGTAAACTTTTATTTATGGAAATCCATCCATGTGCTTCATTCAAACTGTTACCTCAATTTTGTTACACACAGTAATCGGGTGGTTGAGTGCATGTTAACATACTGATTTGAGTATTGCCAATACAAATTTACAGAAATTTGAATATTTTAAATTCAACATTTGCTTTTAAAGATTCAGTCCCTGAAGTAAAAAAACAAACAAAAAAGTCGAGGGTATAGTGTCAAGATGCGTTTGCTGCTGTGCAATTTCTATCGCTCATAAACTGAGTACATATTTGAAGCAAAGATAGTATGCATCCTGACTGCAGTTTGTAAGCTTACATGGCCTCCATTCGAGGTTCACATGATTTTCATGTTGAATTGTATGGGTGCCTCGGTCGGACTGGCCTCCTCTTGTTCCTCTTTACGTGGCACATATTCAACCTCTATACTCGACTTAGTATTGTCTTTCCCTCGACTCCAGAGGAATAATATTACAAGACAGAAGAGGACAACTCCGAGGAAAGAGATAAATCCCATGGTGGTTGCAATGATAAGTGTCTTAACATCAAATGGAAATGGAACTGTGGCCCGAGTCACATTAGCACCTTCATCGTTGGGCTGGTTGGAAATGAAGGCAAATGTCTTGTTTGGTTGGTGGGGCCAATTGGGGGAGTAGCTATGCACAAAAAGGTGAGCAGCTTTGGTGTCATTGCCCGCTGCATTGCTTGCAATGCACAAGTAAGTGCCGTTGTCTTGGATTTGGGCGTAACGCACCTCCAGTGTGCCGTCATGAGACACAGAAAGTCTTGACCCAGCAGTTTTGGTCGTGATGTATTCCTTCTTGGGGGATAGCCACATTATCACAGGGGCCGGATCACCCTCAGCATGGCAAGCGAAATGAACCGTAGTTCCTTCATCTACATGGCTTTCTTGAACCTTATAATCCGTGATCTTTGATTTCTGGCAGATGAAATAGTCAGAAGGAAGGATGTCTGGGAAGTCCTTGAACTCTTTTCCTTGAACTACCTCAGGCGAAGCACACATGGGCTGTTGTCTGTTAAAGTTGAGCCTCCACCTCCGACGGAAGACCCACAGCAAGCGGCAGTCGCAGGCCAATGGGTTGTCATATAAAGCCAGAGTCTCCAGGTTCCCCACTGAGTGAAAGACAGACTCCTCCAGGGTGTTCAAGCTATTGCTGGATACATTGAGGACACGGAGGTGGTTGAGTCCTCGGAAAGAGTAGGGCTCAATGGCAGTTAATCTCCCACCAGCCAAATGAAAAGCCTGGAGCTTCTGTAGATTGAACAGTTGGTTCCCTTCCACTGTATGAATAGGATTAAAAGACAGATTCAAAAACCGCAGATATCTTAGGTGACTGATGGCTTGGTAGGGGATGACAGTAAGATTACAGTTTGTGACGGACAATGATGTGAGGTTGAGTCCAAATAAGCATTTTGGCGTCATGGTATCCAGGGCAGGCATTTGAGAAATCTCCAGCACTCTGAGCCGATACAGCCTCTTAAAGGAGTAATCCCTTATGACAGTGACATTGAGATAGCGTAATCGAAGTGACAACAGGTTATGCAGATGGCTAAGGGCATCAGTGGGCACTGAGGCCAGATTGCATCCCTCAATGTTGAGGCTTTCAAGGTTGCTGAGGCCATGAAATGATCGGGGTGAGATGAATACTAGGTCATTGTCGCCAACCTCCAGAGCCCTCAGGTTGTACAGCTCCTGGAACATGTAGTCAAGCAGAATGACAATTTTGTTCTCACTAATATCCAGCTGGGTGAGGTTGGTCAGGCCTGTGAACACCCCCAGCTGAATGAGCTTCAGCTGGTTGTTGCGCAAACCTAGAGTTCGAAGATTCATAAGGTTGCCAAAAGCCCCAGGCTCGATGGATGAAATTGTGTTTTCGTTAAGTTGCAGCTCCTCCAGCTGAGGGTAATTAATGAACTCCTCAGGCCCAAGAGTTTTCAGACGGTTCTTGCTTAGGTCTAGCAGCCTTGTTTCAGTAGGTATGCCCTCGGGAAGAGCTGCAAGTCTCCGTCGATGGCACACAACTGAACGCTCCTGACCGTTGCAGTCGCATCGGGAGGGGCAACCGGTGGTGGAGCCAGAGAGGACGGTGCCCAGCATGAGGATCAGGATGGGCTGCCAGCATGCCACCAAGTAGCTGTGCCCTCCTGCCTCCCCAGACACCATCCTACTGCTTACCTGTGTAGACAAGGAAAAAGAGGAGTTATTAAAGAGGAGTGGTGGTACACAAAGGGCTTTGACAATTTTGAACAATGTCATGTCATGCTCTCAACAGATAGAAAAAGAAAAGTTTTGAAAATTATAGCTAAAGCCCTGTTTGCAGGGGACTAGTAAAACCAGGGGACCTCAGGTGATTTAGACATCACAACACATCTTTAGACATCACATCTGTGTTTTATGGGCCGCATTCGCACAGGAAAAGTGAAATCTGTATTTTACCCATTCTTGAGAATTGGGACAAATCATGTCCCACCAAGAAAACCCCAAAATTATAACTAACCAACACACTAATTTCATTTCTGGGGTGAAATGTTACTTTTAAAGGAATTGTATGCAAGAAAGGTTTTGACCAGTTTTCATTTTTTTAAGTTCTGAACTTGCTCTGTGCCAGAAATCACCCTTGCCCCAGACAAGAATTCACAACTTCAATTGAAAAATCAGTTAAAGGCCTTTAAAATCTAAAACTAACAGTACACATTGACAACATTAGTGTAAAAAAAATCTGCTATAGCCATCTTTGCTTTAAAGGAGCTATATGTAAGAAATCTAAAGCAAATAGTCGTAAAATCATCCTAATATGTCACAGAGACTAAGGAATAATGTTCATATAACATACTGATCTCACCGACAACAATAGTACGGCCAGAATATTTGCATCTAAAAAAAATTTTTGCGGTCCGCAAATCATGTTTATGTTTTGAATTTGTGTTTTGGCCTGCTGCGCCATCCACCGCCGTCTACCAGTCACGCAGTCAGTAGAGTCTCAGCATCAATTACAGTTACGACTGAGCTACAGCAGCACGGCAAGCAGCATTAGCAGTGTCCCAGCATGAGCAGCCGGCTTCTCCTCAGCTGTATCCCGGCAGCAGCGTTAGCAGCAGAGAAGCCAGACTTGCTCGAACGGTCCGCTGGAAAACCGAAGATCAAGGACGCAGCGACGCAGCTCTGCCACGGCAGCCGCCCGTGGGCAAACAAATCAGTCTCCAGCGTGCTGCTGTCCAGCAACCTCGAATCTGTAGGGGAGGGGGGGGCGGACACGACTCAGGGCAGTATTTTGAATTTGAGTGCAGTAACCCTTTTGGCCACATTCTTACATACAGCGCCTTTAAATTTTTTTAAACGTTTTTGTGAAAATGTTGCCCCTTTAAGGATGTGTCCCACTTTTTTGTCAACTCCAATCAGATTTCTACGAAAAACATAATCTTATTGGGCATAAAACGTGGAAGCTATATCCCAAGGACTCCTGTCCCACTCCCTGGTTTCCAGAAAGGCAGGAATGCTGCTCAGGTACTGGTAAGCTTTCTATTTTTTGATAAATCCATTGAATAGTAATTGCTCTCAGGTGTGTCTCAACCAACATGTCAATGCCATAGCCCTCCTAAATTGAAACTAAATAAGAATTCTTATTATGGTTTAAAATAAAATGCCCACTCACTACAACTTCTGTGAAATGAATAAATAGATAACTTTTTGTCAACTCCCTAAGACTACAAATCAGTCAGATCTTACTACCTTAGATTAAAAATCGAAACCACAAGTAAGTAAGGTTATATCCTAGTTCTCAAGAATGAGTGATTTACTGAGTGATTTACTCCACTTCACACAACACAAACACTACAGTGCACCACCAGTGGTGATGTACAGTGTTAACTGCCTTTTTCTTTTACATGTTAGTGAAACAAACAGAGCCAATTCTGCCACACATTATCTTATGTCATTTATCACAGATTTTGCTTTTCTGGGTTCGAGCTTTCTCTTTCAGTGAACGGGTCTCCATTCCGTGCAGTGACATGAGCCTTCTGCGCCCAAAATGCTGTCAAAACATTCATTCACATTTGCCAACACAGCCTCCACAATTCTCAACCTGGAAAGAGGCAGAAAAGAAGCGCAGAGAAATCAGACCACCTAAAAACGTCATAAAATCACAGAGATGCCAATTCGCAAAGGACTAATATTTACAAAGGCCCTTTTTTTTTTTTTTGGCAAATTGTGGTAGTCAAATTGCAATGAAATTTTTATGTGACAATTCACGGAAATGGCAGATTTGCACAGGATTACAAAAAGTTGCTAGAGGTCCCCAGGTATTACTAGTCCTGTGTGAATAGGCCTCATGTCATTAGTTTTTAAGAGAAAGAAAATGCACCAAATCAGGATTCCATTCAGCCGGATATCATGTTTTGAGATGAATGAATGCTTGAATAACTATCATGTGTCATAATTCCAACTGACGACATAAAATGAAACAGCTTTCAGGAAGCAAAAGCTCTGTCTTTTGACTAATAAGGTTTTCATTTTCAGACAGATCCAGCTGGATATGGCTGTCAAAATGTATAAGAATAACAATAACACATTTTATTTTCAGTGTTTAGTAATTGTTTCCTTAAAATACTTTCCTTAGATATCATAAAAAGATCTGAAATATCCTAGAAATGCTTTCATGTTTCATAACATACCAAAACAGTTTAATGAACTATTGTTTTGCAATTCACAATTTCCATGACAATACACCATTTTCTAAAACTAATGAGTCCTCCCAAGTCTCAAGCCCATTTTGGCTCCTTTCTTAACAGTATGAGCTGAATACATTTCTTACATCATGAAACCCTTTGAAAAACCTATTTTCAGAACTTTTGCAAAGTCAGTGGAAATCACAATTGCGCTTTTATCTGCACACCTTTACAAAGATATAAGCCCCCTTCCCTCTTTCCTTGCATAAAATTCCATTATTGTGACTTTCCTCACAAGTAATGAAATCAGCCAATCAATAGAAGGGCTTGGTCACACAGTATAACCACCCTGCTGCGCTTTTGACTTCTGAGCATGCTGAAAAACAATTACTGCCAATATCAGTGACACGTTGCCTCCGCTAGCACAAATGGTTTTTAATTAGCAGCCAAAAAATTCCATGGTATATCTTCAAATGGCTCCCTGAAATATTTGCAAACTTAACACATCCCATGCCACTGCTGAGCTGTTGACCTTGCAGTGATATAAAACAGAGATTGCTGCCAAGCGGTGATAAATGGAGAGAGGGAGATTGTCAGAGGACTTTAAACCCCTATTTGATTTTGACTCAGGGGAACTTTAACTTGCTAAAACCTTCAAGCTCTACTTCTCACATCAATCATGCGATTTAAGTCGCAGCTATGTCTGTGGGACACACTCTTAAAAGAGCCTCATGCAAAGTAAGAGAAATTACACTGTGATTTGTTTTTCTTTTGGCATTTTATCTGAGCCGAAAAGAATCTGAAAAATTAAGCCAAAAATTAGAATAATGTGATAGCCAAGTATTAAACATCGATCAGCCAAAACATCAGACCACTGACGGGTGAAGTGAATAACATTGATCATCTCGTTACAGTGCAGTTTTCTGCTGGGAAACCTTGGATTTTAAGATTTATGTGGATGCCACCTGACATACAACACCCACCCAAACACTGTTAAAGTCCAAGTAACCCCCATTGTGGCAACAGCAGTCCCCCATGGCAGTGCCCCCCACCAGCAAGACAATGCACTATGCCACACTGCAAAAAACTGCTCAGGAATGGCCAGAGGAATATGACAAAGAGCCCAAGATGTCAACCTAGCCTCCAATTTCCCTAGATCCAAATCCGATTGAGCATCTGCGGGAGGTGCCAGTACCACATAGGACCATAAGTCCAGTCCGCAGTGGGGCCTCTACCCTGTCAAGGCACGGACACAGGACCTCTAGTGGTGTCCTGTGGTGTCTGGCACCAGGGCGTTGGCAATGGATCTGTTGAGTCCTGTGGGTTGTGAGGTGGGGTTCTGCCACCTCCCATGGATGCGCGACAGTATTGGGATCTGGGGAATTTGGAGCTCAGGTTGATACCTTGAGCTCTTTATCACATTCCTTGGGCCACTACGGAGTAGTTTTTGCAGTGTGGCATGGCCCATTAGGGAGTGCTGTTGCCGTGAGGAGGGGTGTTTGGGTGGGTGCTACACGATAGGTGGCATCCACATGAATGCCAGGACCCGAGGTTTCCAAGCTGAGCATCGCATTGTAACAAGATTATCAATCTTCTTCACTCCATCTGTCAGTAGTTTTAATGTTATGGCTGATTGGTATAGATTGCTTTACATTCGGGAAACTAAATGTTTGAATTTATTTAACATAAATCAGTGATGTGAAGAAATGTTTCTTTTATTTTTCAAATAGGAAATTCCATTATGGGAATATAATATAGTCTACGTCCGAATATTCATCATGTTGTCATACGTGGGAGCTGAATAGGCACTGTGTGTTCTGTCTGTAGCTCATTCACCGGAGGAGTGTTTTTGTAAGAGCGCTTCAAATGGTCGGTGTAGTGCTTTTTAGAACCTCTCTGCCTGTCTACCACGCTGTCATGGTGTTAAAAAAATATTAAGCTTGATAGTGAAGATTAGACTCATTCTGCTTTTATTGCACCAACACAAATTAAACATCACTCTCAGTGAATTAAAGTCATGGGACTGAAGCAGCCTGGATTGTGGTCTGAGTAGCTGCAATGGAACAGTAATTGCAGCTTCCGTTTTCGCTTCCTCCAGAACTGTTAATTTCTGCTGCACATGTCAGACACATCGGGCATCAGTCCAGTGTGTATAGAGCATTGTGAAAAGCAGACTGTCAGAATGAAAGCCTAAGTGTCGATCGGTGGCGCCTTTGTGACCCTCCCACTCTGTTCCATCTTCCACTAATTACGTGAAAACTACAAATGGATAGCATGTAGCCTCATCCAGTGGGATGGTGAAATGTTTTCTAAAACAGACAAGCACGCGTTTTACTTTGATCCTCTGTGACAGATGCTAAACCTTCGAGTAAAATGAAACCCTACTAAGATAGTCGATGGAGAAAACGGCTGACATGTTTATCTGTTTGACACAGAATGAGATTTTTGTCTTGTCAAGTCAGGCATATGAATGAAGATGAGGCTCACTGATGTCCTTGCTAATCGAAAACAAGCAAATGCAAATGCAGTGGTGATTTTCTTACCAGAGTATCATGCATGATTTATGATTCAGAGTGTAGTAAGGGCAGGGGTACTATCTGTGTAGTCTGGCCTTACAGCTCAGATCTGCTCGCTGTATGACCATTTTGTTTTGACCTTGAGCTTAAAAGATAGAGACTTTGGCAAATAACCTCTCATTTACTGTCTTTACATACACTGCTTTTACTCTTTACATGTTCAGAGCAGGGTTTAAAGTCGTCTTTCCAAGGTAAAAAAAATTGAATTTTAGTCCTTGATCCATCACTCCACATATTTTCTGTCCCCACTCTGATTCTTACTATTTCTCTTTTTGATGGTATTGTGCAGGGGAGGAAGATGACTGGAAAAGCCTTTTCTCTCCTGCCCCTCTATGACTGCTTGCATTTTCTCTGCGGACCTCTCACCCTGTCATAGTCCTCTTTCAAAAGCATGTCTCGGCTTACCATTAGTCTCTTGTTGCCTTGAATCTCTGCATCTCTTCTCTTGTGGTGCCATGTGGTTTGATACAGGGCAAACTGAAGAGAGGTGTGCACTGCTAATGGGTCACTGAGTTTCTGCAAGGAGCATGCAGACAAATGAGCTTTACGCATCAGTGCATGAATGCCCTTGGGTTGTTTTTAGTTATTGTTAAGTACGGTTGTTGTGCAGCATAATGTTTGAAGGACTGTTGGGATATTTACATTAAAAAGGGAACTGGGCCATTTAATGATAAAGATTATTAAACATTTAAAATATACAGGAGACAAAAAAACATAAGTAGGTCAGGAAAAATGACTTCAACTCTGAAACACATCATAGGTGCAAATACAAAGCTTTGACATTAGTTGCAAACCAATTAGCATTATTTTTCAGTTGCCTGTACTCTGTATTTGTCTATTATTTCCCTGTTGGATAGTTTCAACTTGTGACCGCTGTCATGAATCATCAGTGCTGCTTGAGTTCTGAGAGTGTTTCCCTTGATAGAGTAAATAATTCAGCTTTCAGTTTGGGCACAGATGATTTGTCTTTTTTGTTTTCATAGCTGACAAATGCTGAAAATCAATCATATGACCAAGTCTTGTTTCAGCGATTGTAAATGTGATTAAATTATGTCAGAGTTAAAGTCCTTTTTCATAAAGGTCCTACGTTTCCTTGTCACAACCCTGTACACGTGAGCATTGAATTTTTGGGAAAGAAGCTGTGATGTCTTTGTGGACAAAGTTATCAGTTTATAGGAGGGCTGTCTTGAGTACCAGTTCTGGGGCTTTGAAGCTTAGTTTTGGAATGGTAGATGAGAGGACATTATTTAAGAAGGTTCAGTCATTGCATCTACAATAATGCGACAGTTAGCCACTTTGCCAAGCTGGTTGTAGATATGTGATATGCCAGTGTCCTTTGGCATCATTGGTATATCTGGCACTCCACTTTTTAAGGGTCATCTTTGTAGATTTTTGAAACTATTCCAGATGCTTGTGAGTCTGTAAGCTGTTCACAGGTGGTCAAACTGTCGGAGTCACAAAACTAGGTCTATTACTAAGTTAAAATGTTCTTGTCTGAGAATATTTAAGAATGATTGTTAATGTATAATCAGTTATGTTGCATTACTGTTCCTTACTTATTGGGCTATTTGGGATTTTTGGGGTTGTGGTAGAAAAACGATGCATTCAAATAATATTATGTTTTAAGTGTTGTCTTTTTTCTGGTTTAATGGCCTTGACGCACCAAGCTGACGGTTGGCCGTGCGTCAATGTTGGGGGTCCATGTCATTGGTCCGACAGCCCATTGGTTCGACATCCCATTAGTCCGACTGTCCGCGGTGCTGAACGGCTCGTGGCGGGCGTATGGTGCGCCGCGACCGGCTCTGGGTCAGCTGGGAAAGGCTTGAGGCGGAGCAGGCTTACGGCTTATGTATGTATATTTCTGATGTGTTTGTCACTTTCTTTTTCATTTTAACCCACACCATGATCTTTTCCTGACTCTAACCAAGTGGTTTTTGTGCCTAAACCTAACCAGACCTTAACCATAGGGCATCATGATGATTTCGGAACGGACTTCGGAACAATGGGTTTAATATGGTCGGAACAATGGGCTGTCGGACCAATGGGCAGTTCCCAATGTCGGGCTGTCTGTGAGTGTCAGTAACCCTAGGTTTTGTGGTGTATCCTGCACCTCTGGCGCTGTCAGACTTTGTCGGCTATATTTGAGCGGCTTCAGCATGTTGAATTGGTGTCCGATCAGGCAGAGCACGCAGTGAGTGAAACCACTCTGTTTAGCAGTTAAGCTCAGTGCACGCGAAGAAAAATGGAAGTGAGGAAAGGAAACAAATGGCTAATGTCAAGAGTGCGAAACAGACCTGTTTTATTAGGTTAGATTATTTATTAGTCTTTGAGCTATTGAGCAGACATGGATCATAATTGTTGGTGATATTGTTCACTAGCGCACGATACATTTTTGTTCTGTAAACATCTGGTTGTTTTGGTAATGTGCTAATTGGCTAACTTGCGTCTTAAATCTGCTGTGTCGGTCTTCCAATTTCCCTTTTTGAATGATGAATAAACTACTGCCGCCTGCTGCTATGGAGAATTGTCTCCTCTCAGGCAGGTTCAGAACATATGCTAGTTGGCTGTTGGCTGTAGTATTTCTGGTGTGTTCAAGTGCAACTTTTTGATCGAGACACAGGCAACGTGAGGCGACACAATAGTCCACCTCCATTGCCACTTGTTTTTTGTTGTCAGTTTAGCTGTTCTATTATTTGGCTTTACCTACGTGGCCATTTTAACCACATTACTGATAATTATTCATCAAAACTCTTACTAAAATATTTTGTGAAAGCACCAATAGGCAACCCTACAATATAGTGGCAATCAATATCAAAGTCAATATCAAGGTGTTTGGTAAATTTACTATCATATTTGATTTTCTCCGTATCGCCCAGCCCTAGTTTACAGTATGTATTAAAATTACAATCTTCTTAAGACAGTCAAACATATGCAATCCATAATTTATCTTGTACATCTTGGATATGTCTCAATCAGTGATGCTTTTCTGAATTTCCCCCCGGGGATCAATTTCTTCTCAATTAAGTCTTATCTTATATTTTATTTCTGTTAATGACAGCTGCTGATAAATGATTGCAATCTCTGGACGACTTCTAGCTTCAGTTTTCTTCATTACAGTCATGAGCAGTGTGCTCATTAGCATCTCTCTTAAACATAGCTTGATGTTGAGTGGCAAACATTTCTCCAACAACTTTCATTATGCCGTGACTGTTTAGAGAAAAGCAAGGATGAAACGGAAAAGGGAGCTACAAAGTAACAAGTAAATATGTATAGGATTTAAGAGATGGAGATTGCTTTCACTGGTGTGTTTGTGTTCGGCTGACAAACTTTAAAGCAAACATTTAAAAGTCAAATAGCAAACAAACAAGAAAACATTTTGGGCTGCAGAGAAGTGACAATGTTTGTGGGAGATCACAGTGGACAAGTCTCTAGAGTCTCACTCTTTTATGAGACTGCACTGCAATATTTAATATCTAAACAGCAAACATTTTCTGTGTTTTTAGTGCCGACTGCACAAAAGGTTTCAACATATATCGTTTAATTTACTTTGTAAATTAAAATTAGTTGTTTAAATCTATTCTTGAATTCATCACATTATAATTGGCACAAAGATATTTAAATTAAAGCTAAATCTCTAGCGTGCGCAGATCTAGGCATGCAACTGCTTAACATGCCAACAGTAATGCTACAACAGATATGCAATGACCTGCAATAATGATTGTATTACATTTAATACTTGCAGGGTAAACCTGGACACTTAAGAACTGTATTGCCTGCTAATCTACATCCTCTAGAGGATTGAGCAGTCAGATATAAGGGATGAAAACAAACCCTCCATGGAAGCCTAAGATAAAGCAAACAACCCCTGTAAACCTAAAAAGACACTGCATGGCCTGATGCTCCACCATGCCAGGATCAAATGCTTAGAGAAAGACAAAATGGTTCAGTGCATGCATGGGAACTACTCCTGTTGAGATGCAGAAACACACCTGCATGGGGTCAGCAAACTCCCGATCTTTCTTTTCTTGACAGCAGTATCCTCTAGCTCGCTGGGCTCTCAGCCACAAAGGCATACACATTTTGCCTCAGAAGTTACTGCACAGAACATACCCACACCCATACTTATCATGGAAGGAGATGGTGTCAAGAGAGATTAGAGGAGTCCGGATAATTATAGTGATCACTGTGGAGGACACGGAAATGCACAGAAGCCTCTTTTTGAAGGACTGGTTCATGCAGAAATGAAAGTGTTAGACGGTATTTAATTGCCTGCGTCAGTTTGTATGTCTTCATAACGGACAATGAATTCTCATGCTGTGGTTCTCTGAAAGCCTACTTCAAAACAAACCTACTAAAAAAGCCTCATGCCCCATAATCCAGCATAATAAGTGTTCAGAAGCCAAACAATTGCACTGAATCCAAAAGATTTACACCAGCATTCAAAGCATTTTTTCATTAAAACTAGTTTCCTGCAGTGTTTTTGCATAATGATTTTTCGGGCTGTTTGAGAAGCAGTTCACGGACGCTTAAGAGGTGGGGAGGTGTGCGCCTGCAGAGCTCTGTGTGACTGTGGAAACAATTATGACCACAGAATCATAATATTGTATGTAACGTTGTGTTGGCACAAAAGAATGTAGGGAGAGGAGCTGAGGATTTACAATGATTTACCTCAAAATCTTTTTGCGTTCTCCAAACAATTGCACGGACATAAAAACATGAGAATTAGCCAGACAGTTCGTGCTGGTTTTGGAGAATCGTAAGGTGATCTAGAGCAGAGGTCTAAAGGGTGTTTATCCAACAATTTCAGGCACATACTGAACCTTTGGCATTCATGCTGGATAGCTTTCAGTTTGACAGCTGACGCTGTAGATTAATGGTCTTGAGGATGCCAGCGGACATGGAGTAGTTGATCATAGAAGCCTGTTCACCACCTCAACATTACTGTGGTTAATGGAACTGAAAAGAACAGTCTCCATTAGGCTGTCTATTTGACTCTGCCTGGTTCAAAGTACCTCTACTGCACTCTGACCAACACAGCATTCATCCAGTTGTCACAAGTCATGGCTGGTATGTTGTGAAAGGTGGTCAAGCAGGTTGGCTGCTTTTATTGTAATGTAATACTTATTTAATCCCAGATGTCAGTATTAAAGTGCACTCAGAAGACCTCCACCAGGCGACTGCATCCTGGCTGCAGCATGGCTGCTGAAGCTAAGCCTGGCCACTCCAGACAATGCTTGTGGTGCAACTACGATGGAAATTGTCCCTCCTGATTTATTCATGTTGTATGGTGGAGGTTGTATGGAATTAATCTGCAGATGCTCGGTTCCGAGACCAAGCTTATATGGATGGGGCTTGGGCAATATATCAATATTATATTGATAGCGTGATATGAGATTAGATATAATCTTAGATTTCTAATATATTAATAGTGTTGTCTTTTCCTGGTTTTAAAGGCAGCATTACAGTAAACTTTCATTCATTTTCTGAACTTAACAGACTGTTCTAGCTGGTCTATTGTTTGTCTACTTTATTATATCCACATTACTAAGGATCTCTGTAAAAGCACCAATTGTCAACCCCACAATATTGTCGCAATATCTATATTGAGGTACTTGGTCAAAGATATCATGATATTTGATTTCCTCGATATTGCCAAGCCCTGTCAGTTTTTTGACCACAACAAAAGTTAAGAATGTGGCCTGCTCAGACTAGTTAAGCCTTGTTGTTTCTAACTGAGCCAATTTGATAATGCATTTTGTGCTTAGCTTTTGCTGCGTCATCTCATTGAGGACTTGTCATCCCTACTGGCTGGTTAAGAGAAGTGAGGAGTCAGCAGTCAGTGGCATGTAAAACAGTCATTAAACATGTCTTTCAACAAATTTGAATTGCTGTAACCTTGAGAAGTCCACACAAAATATTAGGCTGATTGTTCCAGTAGTTTGTGAAATTAGCTGTGGACAGACAGATACACAAACACAACGCGCAAACACAACCAAATGTATGATCCCCTTCAAGCTAACACCCAGCAGAGATAAGAAAAACCCAAACTATTTGTGCCATCACGTGAAAGGCTGTTTTTCATTTATAACTACACATAAAAGGGGGTATTTTCTCTGTGTGGTATTTCTCGCACAATAAAGCAATAACTAAAGCGAGCTTTTAACAGTGAGTGCTGCAACCCATTTCACTGCTCACCTTGCTGCATACGTGGTTTTGGAAATGAATTGTTCATGCTCTGCTCCTGTCAGGGCATACCCCCTCAGGTTAAGATTACAGACTGTGTATGCACCTCCAACAGGACGGGTGCTATGTTCAAAGGCACCCCAAGGGTGCTGGCCAATAGCAAGTCTGTAAGAATTGCATCTTTCTCACATGTTCATCCTCTACACTACTGATCTGGAAATAACCAGCTTGGAGATCAGAAGGTGTCTGTCATCTCCTGTGTAGTCAGCGGACGAGACTAATCATCTTTGATCCTCCATCTTTGTCAGTGCATCTAAAATAATTATATGGATCCTTTTTAATATGTCGCACAGTCACCTTATCATGACCTGATGAGCGGCAGTTCATCATTGGCTGCAATAACATTTCTCATGATAAGTGCCCAGGTCAACTCGCTCCAGTATTTTAAATTATCAGGTGTTTTTCACAGAAGACATTTTGACATATCACAGTAGGAAAAGCACATGGTTAAAAATAATGATGGCTGAAATCCATTTAGGTGCTTCGGTTTTAGGGTCCTACTATTGTGCATCCATTGTTTATGAGATTAGTAACAACAGCTTTTTCTATGACAACAAATCAAAAAGTCTGCTGTGAAAAAGACCCCTTATTATTCCCTAGAATTACAACATGAGATAAAAGAAGTGATGTGGCTCACCGCAGAAACAAGCATAAAGAGACACCCAGTACCACAGTGCTAGACAAAAACCCTAAAACACTGCAAAAAAAAAACAAGACCAAAAAAAAAAAAAATTCACATCACTCCAGCAACAAGAAAGGCAACACAAGACTTGGTAGTCTTTGTTGCATTGCTCATAGGTGCAGCAAAGACAACTTCGGTTCCACATGCCACAACAAAAGTAAAACTTGTCACACAGTTCTTCCCCAGTACATCATACGTGCGTCATCGTGGTGTGATGTGTTTTTAGTTTTTATGGACGTGCCTTTATGCTCTGATTGGTCCGCACCTCACGCTGTGTGCATTCTCAAAGTTTAGAAATTGTCAGTGTGCCACAATCACACATAAACAGGTCACAGGACCCTCTGGCATGAATGCAGACAAAGACTCATAATCCATAAATTTTAAAATGTCTAATCCTTACGATCTTTGTCTTTTGAGAACAATCAATAAAGTATGTTAGCATGGAAACGAGCAACTGGAGCGCTATCAAAACCTTTTGTTTCAAGAGAAAAAAATCATTAAAAACAATCTCACTCAGCAAACAAAGTTGGTGTTTGGAGTCGAGGGCTCAAGGCATGTAAAAAAAACAAACAAAGGGGAAATCCTAAGCACTCCGAGTTGAGCTGACACCTACGTATCACGCCCTGAAGACGACTCCTGCTGAAACGTGGGTGTCAGCCGTGCTTGAATAAAAGCTTTTTACTACACGCAGAACTCTGACTGCATCTGAGTTCTCTGTCTTTATTGTTCGTTGAATGTATGTCAATGTAACAATAAGCATCTGTCTTGACAGAGATCATTTTTAGAGCTGTTGACCCGGAGTTTTAGGTGACTTGTTTCTGCCGATCTAAAAATAATGATCACAACATCACTCGTAGGGAAATGGCTCATCCCGACTGGCTGAGGATTGACCTATGTTCATCAGAAAACTCCAGCTGTGTTCATAGATGTGTTGTTACAATGTGTAACCATTATTATTGGATTTCAGTGGTTGGATTATGTTAAATATTAAATATAGGTTCATCATGAGATTAAGATCACTTATTTTGTATTTGGTAATTGAAAATATGCTTGATTAAACTTAAATGATATTCCTTAAAAGGGTCAGATCAGGATGGGGCTGATATTGAGAGTCAGGATTTGCATGACTCCACTCGAGGGCTGGATTTAGAAGCATAGGGATCTATTTATGATTAAAGGTTCAGTCAGTTTGTAGGATTTAGGGGGATATATTGGCAGAAATGGAATATGAAATAATAAGTATGTTTTCTTTTAGTGTAGAATCAGCTGAAAATAAGAATTTTTGTGTTTTGTAACCTTAGAATGAGGTGTTTATGTCTACGTAGGGAGCGGGTCCTCATTTAAGAAGTCCGCCATGTTGCACCGCTCTTGCTCTTGCTCTAGATAGAGACGAGAAACTGCTTTAATCAGTTTGTTTTGGAGAGGAAGAGACCTCTGCAGATAATTTGGCTCCTGGTGAAAACCTCCTGAACTTCTGTATTTCAACTTATTAGAGAAAATAGCTGAGCCCACTCAAAGGTGCTGGGCTAGTGGCCCATCTGTGACGAGCTAAACAGCATTAGGAGAAACTCTGTTTTTTCTGTGGTGAGGAAGAGACCTTTGAAAGTAGTTTGGCTGCCGTAAAAACCTCCTGAGCAATGAACACTGAAGGAATCCTAACTGGGACTTAATGCTCGACGCATGGGAGAAATTTTAGCTGGTTGCAATCTCCAATCCTCACCCCTGAATGCCACTACACACTGCTCCTTTTAAGGTGTATCAACAAAACAGACCATAAACCAAAAATTCAGAAGTGTTTTAAGATTGGACTTCCATAATGCCCTGTTATTTTATGTTTCAAAATTGAAGCTGCATTATAGTAATTTTGAGCCAGTAGACTTAAAAATGAACCCATAGCCTTTAAGTACTGTGATGTTATTGTGACTAATGTGCTGGACTCTGCACTTATATTCTTCAGGGCAGTTTGCTCGGCCTTGTGAGAAATGTTCCAGTTATCACTGTTACTTGAGCCCTTTTGTGTGGTCTTTCAAGTCCTGATAAAAATCTCTCTTTAGGTTCCTCGACGTTCGACCGTCTTTACCAGGCACTCGACTCTACACAAGATACTGGCTCCTACTCTACTATTTCACACTGGGCAGGTAGTGTACAATCAGCGTGTGGGAGCTTTTGAGCGAGAAGCTTTTGAGCTGGGAGCAGCTGCCCACGGTTTTATATGGGGGGTCAGTGAGAGCCAGAGGGACTCAACCAGACGGGCTGGTGAACCAAAACAATTAACTGGAAGAGCCTGAAACCTGCGCAGAGCTGCAGACTGGGCTGTTCATTCTCTGAGATCAGCAGTACTAATAACCCGTTTACAGTCATTTGATTTAGTGTTGATATGGAAAATATTGCTTAATGGAGTTTTAATTTGCCAACCAAAGACGTTTTTATTCTACATTATGTTACATTATTTATTATATCAAGATCTAATTAAAGACGCTGAGATATTTTCATCCTGTTGGACTCATCAACAAGATCAGTCAGATTCACGATGAGGGATGTTAAAGCAGCTAAATGATCCTGATCCCTCATTAAAATGGAGGAAAAACAGGGGCCTCGAATGAACCTTGCAGTATTTTTAACCTGTTATCCACTATTACCATGCAGATCTGTTTCTTGGTTCAACTAAGTCTAACAGTAATACTACAAAAGAGGCTCCTTTCTTCATTAACACCCATTCGTCCTGAAAGTCAAGTAGGATAAGCTGGAAATTACACAAACCTTTATCCCCGACTCATCATCAGGGAATATAAGATGTTTTGGACTGGAATTGAAAAGAAAGGGCTAAATGCCACGCTAAAGGCAATTTTACCTCAGACAAGCCTCTTACGGCGCCTCGTGAAGAGCACAATAGGAGATTTTGAGAGATTTTCGTACCAAATCACTCAGGCAATAATCACCGGCCATGTTACACATATGAAGTTAGAGTACCTCTGCTTTTTTTTTAGCTGATGCAAAGAAACTTAGACAATTGATCCGAGTTGTGTGCTCGGATTGCTTTCTTTGAGTTCTTTGTCTTGGTGTCTTTTGCATCAGCCTTGGTGTTGTTAGAGAAATGTGGTATAAAGATTTCCAGAGACTTAATTACTTACTGCCCCGGTCCTTACAGTTTTGAGAATGCAGACATGCAGAGCAATAATCCATCATGTCCTTTCTTTCAAGTGAAAGAAACCAGACCACCGGTGTCAGTTATATTATAAATACCCGCCAGACAAAAGGACGGGATGACAGATGAACGGGAAGAGACTTCCAAGATTTCCACTGTGATGTATCACATTGTAGGCTCTGCTATCCAAGAGCTTGAATCCAGTCAGGAGCACGAGCATGAGGCAACCTCAGTCCTCCATCCTACCAGCCCCTGACTGTCTCATATTTAGCATAAAGCTGTTATTATTAAATTTAAATGAGGAAGGCTGCTGCAGAGCCGCAGGACTGTGACCTTCTGAATACATTTGTAGAACGCAAATTTGAGTATCCTGTGACAGATCTGCCTCTGTCTGTCACCTCGCCATCCAGCCGACACTGTATAAACACGTGGTCTGGCAGTCTTCACCACAATCACGCTCACCATTTCCTCCTCAAGGTGGCTGATGTTACCCATAATGTGGCAGCATCTGGATTCCAGATGGATCTTGTTTCAAGAGAATGCTTTAATAGTAACACCCTAGATGTTTTGTGGCCACTTCATACATTGCTCCTTTCTGGGGCATCGCAAATGAACTGTTATGTGCAGGAGTGCCCTAATTTTAGCTGTAAATAAAATGGGCTATAATTAGAAGCCAAAATCTTACATGGGAAAAATCAACCATAACAGAGCCCGCAAAAGCCTCTGATGGAGGTTGCGTTAATCATTCTGTATCAATCACAACGTTTACACGCACAAAATAATGTGGTTTTGGCTCTTACTCCATAGAAGACAATATTCCTACTAATCTGTTTACATGGCAAATGAAAATGAATATTCCACTGATATTACCATTTACATGCAGCCCTGTATACTCAGATTAATGTGCCCTTATGTCATCTATCATGTCAGTGTGGAAATGTGAAACGTCTTTGCATCAAACCTGGATTTTTTAAAGTTTTCTACCGCTGGCAGACATGTTAGATCGTGCAAACACAGCCTTCCTCGCTCAGTTGCTTCAGCCACCTTCTTGAAAAGGTTGGCATTGTGACATTTGTGCAGATCCAAAGGCTTCTTTCATTTAAAAGTTGCTGTGTTTCTTCCTCCGACCAGAAATGTGGGCTTTTCTTTTGGGCATGCATCTCTACAATCTATCCGTGACAATGCACAGAGCTGACCATAAACACACAAGAGGCCATGTGTTGCAAACTGCGGTAAAACCCCCAATTTAGAGGCATAGTCTGAATCTGATACAATTTAGAAAAAGTCCTAATTTGGAATATCTAATATATGCTGTTTACATGACCTTCGTCAAATTCAGAATATTTGTCATATCTGGAATAATAGTGGAATATTAGCGTGCTTGTAAACATAGCCATTGTTACTCACATATAGCCTACTGTATGTAGTTAACTCTGCTTTCATTTGAACATCCTGATTTATGCCCACAGATATTGCTGACTGTAACTTCCTCCAACATGTGATTTGTCAGTTTGACTATTATTCCATTTGAACTGGGAAGGAAACTTAAATCCATCTGTAAACACATTACTGTGGCTTTGATGATCCCCATTTGATCCTACTGTGAGAAAATTGGCTATTGTTCAGTGTTATGTAGACCGCTACGACACAGAATATTAAGCATATGACAGCGATGAACAAAGGCCTTTGAGAAAAAACAAACATGAACAGCAGCACTGCTTTGATTGTGCCTAGCTGTTGTGTTTTGTTTGGATTGGAAGATAGGCTCGATAGTTTTTATTGCATGTATGCACGTTTTCTAAATAATTTTGCTAGTATTAATAATTGTATTAATAGGGCTGGTAAAATGATTGCACAGATTTTTGCCTGTAATAAATAATATATGAGCTCCCGCAGAGAACCTGTTAAGCTTTATTTTCCTGAGATGTCTGAGTGAAGTGAGTTCATACTCCTGTGTGCTTATTATTTTTCAAGTATACACCATTTCTAAGCAGCCTATAGGTAAAAACCTCTCTGGATCCTACAGACCCCACAAGGTTTCTTTGTTTCAGTGTTTGTAGATGATTCAAATATATTATGGACTGCTGTTGGCCACTGAGCATCCTTGGAGGACAGTGGAAGTTATATGCCTCATACAAGTAAACAATAAGCATTTGAACTAAGACCACCCCAAAGTGTCTGTCATTCATAAGCAGCTGTTGTGTAAATTGAAAATGAGTAAACACACAATAGGTTTGTTTCTTAACAGGTTCTCAGGGATCACATGGATCATCTATAAATGCTCAAAATAGCTAGTACCATGCAAAACGATTTCACACTGTGCTCTGTTGTGGAAAACATTAAAAGCAGCTAAACTAGATATTTCTCTGTTGATGAAATTGCATGTGAAAGGATTCACTCATAGCGATGACCCCACGGAGAATGATGAACTCTGCAGTTCCCCTCCGTGTGTTGTAGTGACTCTTCGCTCACTGTTTTGGTTTAGTCTCATCAGCCTGGTTTCCAGCCTCAGCAGGCAGCTGTTTTCAGTAAAAATAGCTCTGATAGACCCACTGAACACTACCTGCCCAGCACCACATGGCATAGAGGCAAAGTTTGTGACTACAGAAAGACATTCAGGACTTGAAGAGCAAAGCCGAGCTAAAAAGAGTGAATGTTTATCAGGAGGATAATCTCCATATGCAGATATCTGCATATATATGCAGAATCTGTCGGCAGTGGGACAGGGTTTTGGTATTGAATGCATTCTGGTTTCTGTTTGTAGTCAATTATTGTGCAACGTGGTGTTGCTTAATCATGTTTGAGCAGGCTTATGTTGCATGCAGGTAGACAGTAGAGGTGGGGATAAAGAAGGACACAGCATAGTATCGCGATATTTATTATATTTATCGCAATATTGTATCGATACATGGATGCCGAGTATTGATACTTTTATTATGTAAATTGTTAACATTGCAAATACAAATTAAACTGTTGGAAGCCTATTAGAACAATACAATCAATTTTTTTAGACTACTAGATGCATGTTGCAATAAAAATGATTGAAGTGAGATGAACAAACTTTTCTTAATAGATAAAAACACATGTTGACCAATTTTTTCCTTAATTTGCAGTTTACAAAAAGTAATTAATTGCAGTATACAGTCTCTGTGAAGACTGACAGAGGCGGACAAACTGGCTGAAAATCAGTTCAGTGGAAATTCAGTTGAACCCATCGGCTATTGTCTGTAGACAACTTGGCTTTTTATTAGCTTTTAAAAATGTATCTGCTTTTATATGCAGATATCTGTTTGTAGAGATTAGTGCACAGTCAATTCCAACTCCATTCTCAGGTCCCTGGTTCCCAAGGTCATGGCCAACCTGGAAAAGTCATGGAATTTCACAATCTTCCGTTGATAACCTTCCATGTAATGTGACATAACGCCAAATTTATTTTCTGTAGCTGTTGACGTAACATTGTTCTAATATGTGTCGATGTGTGACAACATTTTTCTTAATTATCAAATTATGTTCCTTCTCGCTTTTCATGTGTGCCGGCTAACTGAAACTATGTTTCAATAGTTTGAATCTGACATGTTCAAAAAAAACCTGTCAAATGGGGCAAAACCTTTTTTTATTTTATGGAAAAGTTTTGAAATTTGTTCCATGAAAATTTGTGGGAACCCTGTGGATCTCAAGTTGCCGGACTGTAAATAAAGACATGGAGGAGGAAGGCCTGGATATCCGTTGGCTACCGGAACCCCCAGAAATATTGCCTGTGGCCCTCAGAAGCTAAATCATCATCAGACCGATAGTCGATGGGTTCTGAGATTGTTGGGAGGATGAAAACACGACTCCAATTCTTATGTTGCTCCGTATCTGCTGAATGTGTAAACATGTAATATTTGCAAATTTGTCACCTCTTTATATGGTCATAATATGTCAGAGTTGTGTTTGCTTATTTAGATCCCCATTAGCCGCTGTAACTTTGCGCTTGTGGACAAGAAAGGGAAGGACAGAAAAATCACTTGATGCAGGTTAAGTGTTGTGGTAATGCAAAAATACTTTGATACAGTGTATATTTGCATTATTTTACCAAATCAATGTTGATTAAATTGCGATGCATAATAATACTAAGTGGGGTACTTATAGATATGCCAATGAGACAAAGTGATACCGACAGCATGTATACTGTTGAGAAGCAGTATGCTCAGTAACAGTGAGTTTGTTTTAATCACTTATTCCTTCACCAGATGTAATCAGAAATTCCAGTCATAAAAATGCCTCGCTCATTTCAGTCCGTTGGAATTGATTTGAGTGCTCTGGAGCGGCAGACGTGCACACACAGTGACACGCATTAATAACTACCGGAGGGGAAAAAAAAAAAAAAGAAAAAAAAAAAGAAGATTCCAATCAGGTGTCATAACCTGATTACAGGGCCTCAATTAAGAGCTGCGTATGGCTCATAAAGCCTTGACGTGAAGAGCAGACCCTTCACTCAGAGACTGTCAGGGGTCTGTGGCTTGCAGAGGTTGTTACTGCACTGTTAAAAACAGAGTCCCCTCATCGATGTCTGCCTGCTGGAGCATTGCAGCCATGATTATAAAGATGCAAATGTAACAGGCAATAGAAATTAAACAAGGGGAGATCGTTTATTTGGCCTGCATAAATAATCATAGGGCATCATTCCCCCTCACCTACCCTCCTCATCACTACCACTGCCACCCATCCATCTAACCTGTGGCAAATCAAGCACCTGCATAGGATCTCTCAGACCCACTGGAAACAGCCAAGAGCAAAAAGGCTCCTGAGAATGAATAAGTGTGAGTTGAGATGAGTTTACTGGCATTTGAAGGAACATGAATGTTAATGAGGGCAGATTAGGAAGCAGCAACAACCACCCTGGCAAAAACACTCAGGGAGAAACACAAAACAGGCACTGCTCAGCCTCACACCTTCAGCTGTGATATAAAGAGGCAGGACATAGGTACATTCATCCATACACACACACACACACACACACACACACACACACACACACAATATTTACTAATAACTGTATTTAAAAGATACACCATGAAAAATACCCAAGCTTTTTCCTGTAACATTCAGATGATGCATGCACACGTACTGTACACTGTATGTGTGTGATCCCTACACAGTACAACCCCAGATTGCATAGCACACAGCAAAATGAAACCCATCTGGATGACAAAGCACAAATAAGATCTGGAGCCCTCCTCAGTGAATAATGCTCCCTCTCTCCGTCCCTTCCATTTGCCTATGATACACAATTTTATTCCTGACATTAATTTGCTCCCTGGCGATCCCCTGGCCCCACCACTGCACCATAATAAATCTGATCCAATGCCTCAGCGCTCAAAGCCCACCATAGAGACAGAGTACTTACCAGGACTGTCATGCAGAGAATTCTAATTCAGGCAGCTCCATGTTGCCAAGGAAATTCAAAATGCCTCCGAAAGCATGGAGACAGGGATGCAGGATTCAAGACAGGCTAGATTCAAATGGGAAAGAGGGATATATGCAGCGACGAGAATCCCTTGTCTGAGGGGCATTTGAGAAATGCCTTCGTCCTCTCCAGATGCGCTAAATCCGGCAGCACTGATAGGCTGACATGTAAACACACAGGCGGCTCTGCTGGCTCACACGCGCTCACATACATGCTGCACCTAGCAGAGACAGAGAGGGACGAGGGAGGGGCAGCTGATGAGAGAGGTGGAAGGAGGAGCTGCAGTGTACTGGGAGAATGAGAGGCACAGAGCACAGGCAGAGAGGGGAGTTGAAAGAAATGGAGAGAAATGTTCCCTGATTGCACTGGCAGCGTCCTCCTCTGCTTCTTTGTTTACCTGTACTTCTCCTGTTTATGGAGATATTGGAATGATGTGGTTAACAGGAATACAGGCTGCTGTTTGAGAGAGGGAAAACAATTAGAGTGATGTGTCTGTGTGTGTGTGGTGACAGAAGAAAGGAGGTTAGAGAGGGAGAACGTGCAAATAAAGCAGGGGAATGAAGACGAGCAAAAAAAAAAAAAAAAGTGACGAGGGGTTATGAAGGGGAGGAGGGAGTGATGAAACTACAGGGATATAGAGCTAATGAAATTTCTGCAGTATGCAAACCTCAAGCAACTCAAGACTGTGGTGGAGAGGGCTGGTTGAGTACTTTGTGTTTTAAACATTTCTTTGCCAGAGTTGAGGATTAACGCCACCCATAGTGCAACGTGAGGTAATCATCGCACAAACTCACCTTTGCTGTGAGGAGCAGGGGCCCGGGGTGAGAAGCAGAGGCTTAACGGTGCTAATGGGTATAGGGGGCTGGCACACACATGCTGGCAATGCCAAGGAAGCTCCACGGTCAGGGAGTGTTTATGGGAGATTAGGGGGCTGAGGATTTAGTGGAGTGGTGGTGGACATGAAGGGCTCCTGGCCACAGAATGAACTGTGTGACAAATGTTGTAAAGGCTTAGAAAAAGACATCACTATTTCATTTTATACATTTCACTATTTTATTTTTAAATCAAAGAGGTTTGTTTAATTTCTTTAACCCTTTAAAAACCGGCCCCCCGTGGACGGCCGCAGGAGATTGTTGTTTGCATGACATGATCGTGTTTATACAGATCTAAAACAACAACCATAATAACTGGAGCATTCATTCTTTTTGTAGCAGAAAGCTAAAGCTTGTGTCCTTCCTGTCATGGCGTCATGGGCTTATTTTACCTTACCTTACATGCCATGCAAACATGGTATTTTGCTACAGTTACATGGGTATTTTGCCATAATGGCTGCAGGAGGTTGTTGTTTGCATAATCCTGGATATATATGAGTCTGAAATAAAAAAAAACATACATGTTGGAGCCTTTATTCTTTTTGCAAGAGAAAGCAAAGGCTTCTGTCTTCCCCATCATCAAGTCATTACCTTATGTCACTTTACCTTACTGCGGTACAAATGCAGTATTTTGTCATAATTATGCTGGATATTTCACACAATGGCTGTGGGAGATGGTTGTTTGCATGATCTTGTTTATACAGACTCAAATTAACAATCATAGAAGCTGGAGCGTTTATTCTTTTTGAAGCAGAAAGCTAAGGCTTCCTCTTCTCCGTCATCACATCATGACTTTATCCTACTTTACCTTATGTACCGTGCAGACGTGATATTTTTGCAGTAATAACGCTGGTATTGTACTGTAATGGCCATGGGGGTTGTTATTTGCATGAGCCTAGATATATATATCAATGTGAAATAAAAATCACAACAGTTAGAGCATTCTTTCTTTTTTCAGCAGAAAGTGAAGGCTTCTGTCTTCCCTGTCATCAAGTCATTACCTTGTTACCTCACCTAACTGCGGTGCAATGGCAGTATTTTGCTGTATTATGCTGGAATTTCCCCTGGAATTTCCCTGTAATGGCCCTGGGAGATTGTTGTTGCATAATCCTGGATATATATTGATCTGAAATAAAAACCATTATAGCTGGAGCATTTATTCTTTTGTAGCAGAAAGCTAGGGCTTCTGTCTTTCCAATCATGAAGTCATTACCTTATGTTACCTTATCTTACATTGCAAACAGTACTTCGCCATAATTATGCTGGAATATCCACAGGAATTTCCCCTTAATGGCTGTGGAAGATCGTTGTATGCATAACCATGTGTATATTTATCTAGAATAAAAACCATAAAATCTGGAACATTCAAAAATGAGGATATCTCAAAAACTTAATAATGTACATTGTTCAAATAACTTATGGACTGTTAGGAAATATTGTCTTTATCTTTCTGCATTTAAAAATCTTGTGGATCATTCGTTTTTGTATTTTTATTATGTCATATCTGATTAAAGACATGTCCAGTATTTGTATTATTTCTTTTAATGACACAGTTTCAATACTTTTAGCAGTTATTATGGTTGATTGACCTCCACGACCTTTAAGCTTTTAGGTTGCACAGATTTCAGGGATATAAAGCATTTGAAGATACTTCCGAGAAATGACATCATGTCATCATATAAGCAAAAACAACCAATGTAGGCACTGGCAGACTGTTTTATTTATTTAGTTCAAAGTGTTGATTTATCTTTTTTTTTTTTTATATCAAGTTATGACACCCTCTAAGAGAAAGCTCACCCTGTTGTTGTTCTAAATCTGTTAGACAAATAGCAGTACACAGAGCTGAAGACAGCCAATGGCGGCACATCTCTGCCGTACAATAAAACACACAGAGGGAGAAAAGAATTATTCAGCAGTTGGAAAAGGGGAAGCACTCCACACCAATACAACATAAAAGATATTTATGGCTCATTTCCCCAACTAGAAGCTAATCTTAAAGAGATGAGTTATGCCTCTTGTAAGAAATAAAACTAGATGAAATGTGAGTGAGTGAAATTTGAATGGATGACGCCAAGGATAAGAACCAGCCGACATGGAGCAGGGCGAATTCATCTCATTTTTTTTTAACATTTTGAACGGTACTGCTCCCACTATGGCCACTTAGAAAAGATTGGACGGCTGATTCATGACATCTTCATTTACATTCAGCAGTGCTATGAATTTCCCTATTTCTGTGTTGAGCCCTTAGAAACCATGTGACTCACAACCTACTGGAGACAATCAGAAAAATGATTAACGTGTTTGTATTGTGACGTTACAGAATTAAAACCCAATTAAGCCCAAATATTTAATGATATTAAAAATGAAAGCACTTTTTTCCAAAAAAAAAAAATCTCCACATATGCAGTGAATTCCACTACTGCAACGCAATACTAGGAAGCATTTTTTTTTAGAGTAGCAAAAAACTAGCACAGAGCTATAAGTAACTTTCTTGAGGTGAGCCTGCCTACCCTGGATCAAGTAAGTTGGCAGCCCATTAAAAGCGTCTCATGCCAAAAATGTTGCTGTTGCTTCCCACTATCCTGCATGTGCATTAGTGTCTGTCTGTGGCTCTGCTCGGCAGACTGCTCGCCCACATCAATAAATCCAAAATAATACCTTCATGCAGCAGTTAATGGCCTATAAATTATATATTACACCTAATGTTTCAAGTTTTTGATTACCGGCCATTGGCTAAGCCCTGCCCTCCTTAGTTACTGTTGTTGTTAGGACTGTGCTGAATGTCATTTTATTTACATTTAAAGCCTCTATCGAAATTTTGGTGAAGTTCCAAATGTCTGTCGTCATATTTTATGACCTCGTCAAATAAATAAATAATTGAACAAAATCCTCAATTTGAATGAAATGACCTCATTAAATGAGTTTTTGTATGAAAGTAATGTTCTTTAATAGATAAATATAATTTATGGGGCTGTCAGATTGCTGCTATACCACCCAAGTTCTAGTGTTATTTCGGGCTGCAGTAGCTCAGTCCGTAGGGACTTGGCTTGGAAGCTGGAGGGTAGACGGTCCAAGTCCAGCGTGGACCAGGTAACGAGTGAGGACTGGTAGCTGGCAAGGTTCCAGTTCACCTTCTGGGTGCTGCCGAGGTGCCCTTGAGCAAGGAACTGAACTCCTTACTGCTCAGGGCCGCAGCTATCCATCACTCTGACATCTCTCCACTGTTAGGAAAATAACAGCAGAATGTAACAATGAATTTCCCAAAGAGGACAACAAAATACAATTGTTGTTATAATTGTTGTTTTGTTATTTTTGAGGCTTTTAGGATGAGGACTAAATGATTTGTTTGATAAGCATGACAGGATCTCTGGTAATGAGTTTGGCCAGGTTTGCAGCAGAGCAGATTCACACCTGTGCTGTTTAGTTTTGGAAAGGCTGAAAAATCGACACCACCTTCCAAACTCTTTACATGCAGAGTTTTGCTCTCGCTGCAGGCTAGGTTTGGGCAATATGATAGTATATACTGTGCAGTGGTAGAAATTTGTCCACTGGTAGAGATTCCGTTTCTGTCATTGGAGGTATTCGGGGCAGGCTGTATAGCAAATCAGGGCTGGAGTCATGTGTGATCTTGTGATTCTTGCATGATCTTCTGATCAAGGTAACAGGATTTTAGCAGACATGGAGGAGGAGAGCGTTGTTGCAAATACAGAAACCTATAACACTTGGAATTATTGTTCTCAGAAACCTGAAAGCTTGCATTTTGAAAGAATTTTAGTTTTACTGTTTCGATCTTTTGTTTTTAACTAGTGTTGTCTTGTGTGAGGCAGTTGTTTTTTTGATTGTTTTGTTTGTACGCAGGTTCCATGTTTACGAACTAGTATTAGTTGTGTTGAACCCTTGAATGTTTTTTATACATTGTCTTTTAAGTGCGCAATATCACAGATGACTTGTTTTTATATTACTGGAGGTGATCTGTCGTAAGCCCTATGAGGTTTTCTTGCCTTTGAATAGTTAGGTTTGACTTTATCCTTATTGTCAAATCCTTTTGTCTGTTATCATGAGTGATGCACTTTAAAACATTTTTACTTTATACATGTTATGAGTTTGTTGTGCGTTCACACATATTGTTTTTGGTCCTTGTCATACATACATTTTTTTTTAGTTTCTGCCATTTTATGTGCAGGTCTTTTATAATATATAACAGTGTTGTTTCCTTTCTATTTATTTGGCACTGAATCTTATTTCTTGTCACTAAATGTGTTAATTATTTATATTTTACATATGTCATTTTCAGTGAGGGTTTTTTGTCTAGTAGGGCTATACCAGAATATCATGTGACCTGTGTTTAATTTGCATGCCTGTTTCCAATGCATTTTACACCCTGATGAAGACTCTCTAGTCGAAACGTGTTGGTTATCCATGTATTGATTAAGGATTTTTAACTACAGTCAGAGTGCCTCGGATGCCTCAGGTGGACTTTTACACTAAGTGAGCTGGCCGACCGTCGTAATTGATCTTTAAAAGAATAAATAATCAGATGTGCTGAAGTACGGTATGGCTATTTTAAACCATTTCTTAATTGAATTTACAGAACAAATACTGCATTTTGTTGTTAGCCTGTGTATCACGATAGAGCATTATGGCCATATCACCCACCCCTACTGCAGGCCAGAGGAGGAGTTTAGTTACCAACTGGTTCAAAGATTCGCTTCTGAATCTGTTTGATGATCCGCATTTTCCTGTCACACTGTTACAGCTCCTACTTTTGTCCAGTTCTGTGTATAACAGAATGTCTTTCTTGAGTCGAGGGTCTCAGTTGACCCGCATTGCAGATTTCGGCCATGATACCAAAATCTTGCTCTCAGCTCTGTCTCTGAGGGCTCCGGGCCAGCTGAGGAGCTGCTGCTTTTTAGCCCCACATACTTATTCACAAACTGAACATGGAGACTGTGTAGGAACATGAAACTGCTGTGAAAGCTTGTAAACATCTGTGCCTGAGCTTTTAAGGTGCTCTGGGGTTTGTGCCCGGGCGTGTTAAATTGTTGACTTAACTTTAAAAACCTGCGACAACAAAGTGATACAATGTGTTTTTGTAAATAATGGATTCGCTGAAAAAAATTCATGTTTGTATACAAATTCCTTTCAGCAGTGTGCATTTCAGCATACAATATACATACTGTATGACAGGGTAAAATCCTGGGACTACACTCCCAAACTACACTGATCAAAACACAGCACCTTTGTTTTTGCTCCCATTTTTCACAGGTGACAGTTAAAGCTCTTAGAGATTTTTTTATGTACTGAGGTTGGATGTACTGCCAAATTAATGGCAATGACATTAGAGATGTGTTATGGTTGTGAAATGAACATTCAGTTCACAGGCAGCAGCTCTGGCAGACATTCCTGCAGTCAGCATGCCAATGGCACGCTCCCTCAAAACTTGTGACATCTGTGGCATTGTGTTGTGTGATCAAACTGCACATTTCAGAGTGGCCTTTTATTGTGACCATCCCAAGGCACACCTGTGTAGCTGTTTAATCAGTGTCTTGATGCCAGCACCTGTCATGTTGATGGATTATCTTAGCAAATGAGAAGTGCTCATTAACACAGATTTTAACAAGTTTGCAACCAAAATTTATGAAAAATAAATCTATTGAGTGCAAGAAAAAAGTCTTAGATCTTTAAATGAAACCTATAAAAAATGGGAGCAAAAATACGTGTTGTGTTTTCATTTTTGTTCAGTACATAACCCTTTACCCAGGAAATATAATAATATGAAAATGGAAAAAAGTGTAGTTACGTTCTAGGAAGGGTTGCAGTTGCGTGAGATTTTCACAGTTCGATAGCCGTTTCGGAAAATGTTGCGGTTTCACGTTATCACAGTATTACAGAGTTAAATTTTTTATCAGTCAGAGTGACCCTTAAAGGAATGACAATGGAAAGGTTGAACAAACCTTTTATTATTGTAATTGAATCTTGAGACTAGGGCTGGGCGATATGACCAAAATCTCATCTCACAATATAGGTCATTTCATATCCCGATAACGATACATATCACGACATAGCACATTTTAATCCAATGAATAAAAAGTTTCTCTTTGTCAGTGCTGTGGGGCTGAGCCAGCGCAGCAGAGACAGACAGTGGTGGAGTTATATAAACTCGTTTTGTTACTATAAGTGCCGTAAAAGCTTTGCGAATTAAAAAGCCAAGAAGAGTAATTTATCAATGTGATTCCAAATGACCAGAAATATTGCCGTAAAAAGTGTAATTTGTGTCACAGCAATATAAACAATAGAGCGAAATATGAAACGATAGACATTTTTCTCTCGTCACACGATATATATCGTCATATTGCACAGCCCTACTTGAGACCATTTTGTTAATAGAAATTTGTGTAAAAAGTCTCCCCTTAAAATTAACTAAAATAATGGGGCGATTCAACATTCAGTTGCATTTTTTTCTTCTTCAATGTTGTAGATAAGCAAATGTACCCAGTATGATAACCGTCAACTTTTATATCACGGTGTACCCTGAAACCACCAAAGTTATGTATTAAAGCTAGCTTAATTTATAAATTAATTAAGTGACAGAGAGAGGGGAAGAGAAGGTGGAAGGTAGACTGTTGCATGCACTGTTTCTTTCAGTTACTAATAACTTACTTGGAACGCTGCTTTGTCACTTCTTGACCCGCCTGAACCTGTGACGTTTACTGGTGAGCTTAACCGAACCTGCCCCACGTGGGTCCTGTTGGTTAGGGCTTGACCTACGCATCGCTAGTTGATTAACATAAATGACATTACTTAACTATAATAATTATTAATGCCAAAATACACTGAAGTGGTTATGTCTTGAGCCCATAGGTTTATGCTTATTTCTCCTTGTTGCACTAAGTGTTGCTTGAACTATGACCTGTGTGTTATGGGAAATAAGCCAACAGATGTAAGTTTAAGATATAAAAAGGTTGGTCTCTGGACAGCTGAGAGAAACAATACAAAAGGTGTTGCAACTTCCCCCAGTCTCCTCAAAGTATATGTTAATGACACTATGAATAACAGTCTAAGTATTAGAATATAGCACCTCTCAAAACACAGTTGCAATAAAGTGTTGTACAATAAAACTGAACACATTTAAAACACAAGGAGAATAAAACAACATGTCATAAAATGTCATCTAAGTAAAAGATAGAAATAAGGAAGGCCAAAACTAAAATCAAGATAATTATGGGAAATAAAATCAATAAGATATCAATTAAATAGGCAGCTCAGATAAAGTCTGGATATGGTTTCCGATAGAAGTACATTTTTAGGAGAGACTGAAAGGAAGCCAGTGACCCAGACAGCCTCATATCCTCGGGCACTGTGTCCTCAGCTCTTAAGAGAGAGTGAGCTGATTACATTTTAAGGGTTTTAACTTTTTTTTTTTTTTTTTACCTCCTATGTGCTTTATTGACTTGAGTGTGTTTGGGATTCCCAGTTTAGTGTGCTTCTGCTCTCAGGACAGAAAATGTCTCATTTTTGGTTAAAATAAATATCCCAACTATAAAACATATATGTACAATACCTGCTGTTACTGTAGAGATGCTGCTCTCTCCAGTCATCTAATGCAGTGTCACATGTTTTTTTCTACATAAGATCATTTAATCACTGCACTCACAAAATGGATATGATAATGCTTTTAATTTGGTAGTGGTACTCTGTTATTGTGGGCATGAACTCTTGCCAGTACATTACAAATTCATGATCGGTTAAGTGCTGAAATCTCTGGCGCTAGACGCTGTGAAGTTACAACCTGGAAGGCTCCTTTAACCTCTCAGCCACCTCTTCCAAAACAAGCAGCCGAACAACTTAGTAGCTTAAAGACACACTCCCTGATTTATTTATTTTGCCTCCCAGTTCACTGTTGAGTCCATTTTTACCTCTTAGCATCTATAATAGCTGTTAATATATTTTCCATGGAGAAAGAGGGTTTTTTTTTGGTGCTCTTTATCATTTCCTGCTGATGTGATTTATAATGTTCAAGCAATCGCTGCAAATAGGTCAATGTGACATAATTTATTCTGCATCTATCCAGATATCTACAGAAGTAAGAGAAGCTAACACGACACAGCATTACGGTTAAAAAAAGATGCCCGGGGACACGGCCACTGACTGCTTGGTTGCTGTTAAAGTGTTGTAGGGTAGGGTTTTCCATTAAGCCTGATCAGCGAGGATTTAACACCAAACTGTGTTGTGTATGTGTTTTCAGACCTGCTCCAGCTGGTATTAAGTGTCTCTCAGGCAACTGCTAACATGTGGTGGGCTTTTCCAAAAATACACACAGCAGCTTCGCCCTAAGTCTGCAGGAAAAACTGCCACAGCCCTACGAGGACCCAAGTCGTTCAGAGAGCACGAGTGGTCAGCTGTAAAGAGGCTTTCCTCCGCTTGCACTCAGCACTACACGTGGAAGCCTGAAGGGCCTAAAGAGTTGTTTTGTCTCGTTTATGTCATGCTCAATCATGGTGATGAGGAGGAGGAAGCACACACGTTAAAAGTTGAGCTTTGGGAAACAAGAAGTTAAACGTAGGGGTCTTAGAAAACAAGAGGAGATTGTGTGTTTTTTCTTTGTTTGAATACAGAGAAATAAAATACAAATTAATATGCAAAATGCATCTGTAGAAAGATAAAAACAAAAATACACTTAGGGCACTTCATGAGGTTTATTTACCTCTAATATTGACTGAAAGAACTGAAACATCAAAGACTCTTTCACAAGCTTAATGAGAGCAAGTCTGAGTTTGTCATATCTGGCCTCTCTGACTCCATCATTATCACCATTAAATAGCTCGTCAAGCCATTTGCCAAAAAAATCTGGGTTAATGTTTGACGCAGTCCCAGCTTTGATAAGCATAATGAACTCAGTAGTTAGTTCTTACTTCCTCCAGTTGAGGACGGCACCTAAAATCTTTAACCTACAGTATAGATAACATTATTCATGACTTAATTTCCTGCTGCCTTGGCTACTGTATCTCCCTTTATTGGCCATTAACTGCTCTTTACTGCTGTCCCATCTGCACCTAATTGTGGAAAATGCTGCTGCAAAAGTTCTTCCTGGCACCAAAAAAGACAATCTCTCTCCTGTGCTGGGCTCTCCAGTGCATCAAAAAATTGATTTTTAGGATCTCGCTGTTTGTTTTTAAGGCACTCAACGGGGCCCTGTATATCTCAGAACTCTTAACCTGTCAAATCTTCAAGTCTTTTAGGTGTCTTAAAGCTGCCGGTTGTGTCTCGGTGTGGCTGTGGTGTTTGGCTGTGTTTGGGTTTATATCAAAAAGCAAAACTTTACTGTGACTGAATCTAAAACTCCTGAAGGTACTGGACTAAAATGTAAATGCACAGGGGTGATGGCAGGTCTGTATTTAATGGCCATTTGATGATAAACTGCTCTGATCAGCATTTGTATATTAACAGTGGTGTTGCTCATAGTGATAAACCCACAGAAAATCATCACCTGACACCCTCGGCTCTACAGAGTGTTTTGTCGCCTCTCAGCTCATTGTTTTGGTTTTCCGGCTGCAACTTTGCTGCTTTGATTCACTCTCACAGCTCTCTTTAACTCCTAGAGTGCCAGATGTTTTCCTCAAGACTTCTTGGAGACCAAAACAGAACTAAAAGGAGTGTGATTATTTATCACATTTTTATATTAGTGGCTGGATTTATGTAGGACTTCTGTCCAAAGTGTTCCACAACGTGCAACCCAATTATCAGAAGAAAATATTGGCATTATACATTTCTGCAAATGAAAACTTTACATTCACTCATTTCATATGTATCATATCAACGTTTCTCAAGTGATGTAAAATATGAGCTGACATTGGGAGCGGGAGGGGACGGTGGGTGGCGTGGCACCTGGGCAAGATGCCTGCTTTTCCTGCCTGAATAGTGGCATGAAAAGCAGTTGTTTTTTGTAGAGACATCGCTGCTTTACCTGCTGGGATTGTTTCCCCCAGACTGTGTATTTTTAAGCCAAAACATGATGTTTTTCTAACCATAACCAAGTGGTGTTTGTGCCTAAAGCTAACTGCAGGTAAATTAGGGGTGGGAATCATTACACCCTATGTGCCTCCAGAGTTGCCCTAGATGCAAACTGGACTTGAGTAAATGTTTGTCATTAATCTTTTTAAAGCGGATCCTGCACATAAAATCATTAGCGTTGCTTCTTAGCACAGCCAGCTAACATTAGATATGAACTGTTAATGACCAATGATTAATGGGACATTATAATATTCTCACAATATTTGAGTCACAATACAATATTATTTCAATTTCATTCATTTTGCGACATGTAAGTTGGGATAACATATTGAGAGATATTGCAGTTTATTAACTTCTTTTCAACAGCAAATTCTGTCCCCAAAGGGAAACTAATACAATAATTTTCAGACTGTTGATTTCACTTCAGTCATTTTCTCAGTAAAGTGGATCTAACAGACTGAAAAAGGAATTGATTTTTAGTATTCTTAAAGGAAACCAAAAGCTTAACTTGTATTTGCAGTAGTATTCATTTATATTAAAAAAACAATTTGTGGCATCTGTGTACTGACTTGATATTGCTACTGAAAATATTGTGATACTGTAACTGAGCCAGACCCAAACCTGACAGTCAGTCTGTTTTTTATGCCAAACCAACCTGAGCCCAACATGTGTGTCTGTGTTTGTGTATGAGACGTGTATGCAAGTTTTTGTGTTGTGTTGTTGTGTTGCTGTTAGGTCAGCTGTGGCTCAGAGGCAGAGCGGGTGGCGCACTAATGAAATGATCAGCAGTTTGATCCCTGGATCCTCCAGTCTGCATGTCGAAGTATCCCTGGGTAAGATACTGAACCCCAATTTGCTACTGATGGCTGTTGTATTGGAGTGTGTGTGTGCGCATGTAAATGGTTACTCAGGAGCAGGTGGCACCATGAATGGTAGCCTCGGCTACCAGTGTGTGAATGTGTGTGTGAATGGGTGAATGTGTGATGTAGTGTAAAAGCGCTTTGGGTGGTCGGAAGACAAGAAAAGCACCAGACAAGTGCAGTCCATTTACCATTTGTCATAAAAATACCAAACCCCAGCAATGAGCAAGAAGTAGCGTGACACAGACAGTATGTCCATCTTTTTTTAAGTTAAGTTAACATTGTATTTTCACTAAAAAGAACTTAAAGCATTATGTCAATTAGGCAGAACCCAAATATGACTTGTAAATATTTGTCTGAACCCAAAGGGGCCCAGCTCGGGTCCCATCAGGTCCGGGTTTGGTATCCACATCACATACGTGCACACACAGTAATGGAAACAAACTACCACACAAGGAACTGGGAATGAGACCACCACAATACAAGACAAAGGTCCAAAACAAACATGGCATACAAAAGCAAACCACACACTGATCGACCGTGTGTTTGTAGTTATCAGGCAGCTTAGACTCCGGTTATTACACACTCTCATCACACACACAACAGAAGATATCTTTGTAGAACTGTGGTTGATTTGTTCTCCAGTACACAGTCGATGTTGTGGCACTGGTGTTGCACAGTAATCTAACAGTTGATGGCGTCGACACAGGTTGACAGGAGTCATAAAGTTACATTTTGAAACAGGGACAGGCAGACTGGCTAATTAGTGCAAATCCAGGAGGTGTACTTGGGAACAGACTGTCTTGCAAAGACAATCACTCACATGTACCAACACTTCAGAGCTGTAATGTAGGTGAAGAGTTGGATGGGTGAAGTGTGTAACATGTTCATCACAGGATTTGTACACACCAGCCTAAAGGTAGGACAAACACAAATTCAACTTGCTTACGAGAGCCAGTGCAGTTTGTTTTGTTGTGGTTGATTATCAGTGTCAGAGCACAGATACAAAGCTCAAGGACAGCCCTCACAGGACCTGAGTGTTCTGGGTAAAGCAAATGTTAAACAGCGGTAGATAATGGTGCTCAATTATTTAGTTTTTGACAGATGGTGACTAAGAATGTGTGAAGAATGGCAACGATGCAGCTGGATAAAAAGACAGCGGATGATTGGCAGCCAGATATGGATGGAGTAATGAGGCTAATGTTTTTCAGTGTTTAATCAACTGTTTCTCAAGACACAGAAAGCACTGAAAGTGTATCACTGTATGGAGCATGGATGGACTGGATGGATAAGATCAAAATGGTATTTATGTTTCAATTAAATCTTCACGCTCTGTCATCCTTTTAGAGGCGGCAGGACATTTTCAAAGAGTCCTGACAGTTTGTCCGCTCAGATGGATACATTCAGACGAGCTGTGAATTTTAGATTTGATGAGAGTTGTCACAAAGGCGGTGGCGGTAAATCTTTTATTAGCTGACACCTTTGTTCTGGGCACACAGTAAGGATGACTGACATGATGTTATTTGGTCCTAATAAATTGCTGCATGGAAGTTACCATAGTATCGGTGTAGAGCGTCTAGTGTACAGTAGTGTGGGGCGATATTGAAATTCCCCTACTGATGATATGTTTTTAGGAAAAACAATGATATACAATATTATTATCAATAGAGACCAAAAACAAAGCTGAAGCGAGAGTCGCACAGATATAAATAGATATGGACTAGAGAAGCATATGTTCGAATCCCTTGAGGGGCCACAAAGTGTAGTGGCTCTAAGCGCTATTTTGTGCAAGGGCATTCTGAGATCAATAAATAAGATCAATCAAGGGGAATAAATATACAGTAACATGTTTATCAACATTAATGAATGGAATGATGATTATACAGATATAGGCCTCCATTTTGTTGCATAAACAAACCAACTTGCAGCAAGTCGCGAACTCACCAAGGTGAGGTTTTGCAGTGATGACTAAACAAGCAGCGGAGTACTGTCTGTTACTTTTAAGATATTACCACAGCTATTATCTTGGTGTTTCTTTTGTTTTCACATCTAATTCAGTCAATTAAGGGTTTATTTTGACCAAACTAGAGTTGGTGGTTGTTGGTAAGGGGGGTAAATCGCCAGTTTCGTCACGATATTATATCAGTTCTTTGGACAATGATGCGATATTTGCTGATATTACAAAGTCTGCCACGATAGGATTTCAATTTGATGTGAAAGATATGAGATGATATCATATGCAGAAGTTAGCGCAGTGAGATGCCCGGCCAGGCAGGTAATGTTGTGTTTTATTTCATAACGAGTGTACATATGGCATGTGGTTCGTCTGGTGACACGTATTTTCTGAAATCTAGAATGTTTCCACTCTGCTGATTTATTCCAGAGTAAATAGCATTAACCTTGTTGCTTTTTTCTTGGCTGCTTGTCATCTGCCTGCTGCTGTTCGACAGTGACACAGAAAGTCAAAATAAAGACGTGACTTAGAGATGATAATATGGATTGATGTTTTCACTTTGCATCAGTGATACTAGATTATTAATCATGGAATTGATATATCGAACAGTGGACTAACTAACCAGATGACTAATAAGACTCACTCAGACAGTTTTAGTAAGATTGGTTTTGTCTCTGTCATGTAGAATGAAGTGTGTTTTACGATGAGTTAACAAGGTAATGACGCTAACGTTTGTCTTAGTTTGATGAACGAGAGAAACTTGGATTGGTGTGTGGTTGTATTTGTCTGATTATAAAGGAAAAAAGGTGTCATAATAGGCCGAAACAGAGCTCCCAAACTAGTGAGTGTGACACACATCACAGCCCCTTTGACAGCTTCCCCAACTAACTACAGTCATTATTTTTCTTTTGTACTCATCAAATGATTGCGGCAAACAGTTCAGTGTCCTCTCTGTTCATTCTTTTGTAGATGTGACACAGAGAAAGCAAGGGTAAAAGAGGAAGAGAGATGCTGAATATAGTGCAAAATTCATAATAGGCGTTGCATAATTGAATATTGTTTTGTTATCATGGCCAACAAATTTAATTTTTAACAATAATCTCGTCACATTGCCCAATCCTAGTAAACAGCATCCAAATACAAACGTAAATTTTCACCTAGAAATTATTTCCTATTAATTCCCCATGTTACATACCTCTATCATAATAGAATATAGTGTGAATCACTGAACAGAAGAGCCACAGTTTAATTTGTCCTAATGACATGTATCGTATATCTTCCTGAAGTTGGAGCTACTGTCCATGAATGAACTGTAAAACTATATCCAAAAGATCTTGTCTTTTTTCATATAAGGAAATTCACTTCAACACTGTGTTGGTTTTAAATTTTTAATATTCTAGGTATTTATTTAATATGTTAATATCTATTGCTCTATTGTGATCAATCAAAACTTTAGAATATAAATGTCAACTGAATTGTTGTATAAATGGCCAAAAAGTGACTTTTGGAACAAAATAAAATGTAGAGGGAATATTTGGTGACAGGGCATATAATTACTTTTCAAGTGACTTCACTGTCAGAGACAAATTTCCAATGTCAGAATAAAATTATGAGAGTTTAACCTCAGTTTGTGCACTCAGCCGTGATCTTGATTGCTTTGTGTAAAGTAGACATAACTCATTCCAACTCTCATAAGTCAGTCTTCTTCTTGTTTTGATGTTCTGACAAAATCAGACATTTTTAATATTATATGAAGTTTTTAGTCTTGGCTGGAGGAGAAACTTTTAGAGTTGTGAAGTGAACAGTGAATTTGTGGTGTACATGATCAACCAACCAGCACTTATTATAGTGAGAAATCTTAATTTCTCAAAACAGTTAGCCTGTTACTCTCACTGTCTCCTCCCACTTAAACGGCACAGCTAACAAACGGAGACTGGCAGCAACTTTAAGCAACAAAATCCAAAATGTAGAGTTGTACGCAAATACAGTTTGTCTTTATAGATTGTTTTGATGCTGAATTGACAAGAATACAGTCGACATGTGACACCTTTTATCTCATGTTGTTAAAGTTATGTGTTTTTGCCGACGTGAAGAATTGTTAATACTGTTAAAGGGAGATTTGCATAAACTTTTCCATCAGGAAAACATTGGAAAATTACCTCAAAGGGAAATCTAGAGGAAGTCTTGCAAACAGTGACCCTGCAAGATCCCCAGCCCTCTTTTTTTATGACTTACTGTAAAGTTTATTGAATTTCAAACCACCTCAAAAGAAAATAATAATAATAATGATAATAATTCAATAAAAAAACAAAACAAACAAAATGAATAAAATAGGTAAGGATTGCCTCCAACCATACCACTGTTAAATGTCCACTCACAGTTCATGAAAGATGAGTATCAAAGTAATGTTCACGTAAAGGTGTCCATATAAATACTTCCTCCAGCTGTGCCATGGCCACATCCACCCTCCTGCAATTATTACAGTGCCAGCAAGAGCTGTACGCACTATCAACAACACATTTCAAGTTTACAACTTCATATAACATTTTGTAACAAACATATCAATATACGCACACTGTGTATTTTACGAGCCTGGTGCTTAGCAAAATCATATCCCCAGCCTTTCAAAAAAACTTATAGTGTGTGACTAAAAAAATGACATTGTCTTTAGATGTGAGAGGGTGTCAGACATTAGTCTTTCAAAGTATTTTCAAAGTGTTTTCCTCTTCTTCTATTGTTTTATATCATGTGGTACTGAATGCATGAGTTGTTCTTGTGTTGCCCAAAACTGATAAAAGAGCACCACCATGTGGATCAGAGCAGTTATGACAACTGTAGTGGGTACACCTCTGTATTTCTGTATTTATTTCTGTATCTTTGCTTTTTTCTCCACATTTTCTTCAGCATTTTCATGCTTTTGTTTTTGTGAATAAATCAATTTATCTGCAGCTGCTGGCCACGGGCCTGAAGCCAAACAGAACCAGAATGAGAGCCATTACATCCAAAACAAAATATCTTATTGTCTACAACTCATTACAGCTTAACTCGCAGTATTATTATCATGCAGAAAGTAATTTTTTGCATTTATCTTGCATTATGGACTGGACACTCGTAGGAGCAGCAGTGTTGTCCTCGTTATCATTTGAGACAATCATACCAGCTGCACAGCCGGACACACAAACAAGTCCACATCGCTTCTAATATTATCCAACGCAGCTGAAAATGTTTTGCAGGGACACGTGCGGTTCTATTCAGTGAATAAGGCTCAGGAAAAACAGACCTCTTCTTCCTCTGTCTTCCTGCTGACTGTGCTGGATGCATGTCAAAGAACAGCCTATGTGTGCGCTACTTGAGCGTGACATATCTGCTGAAGACGTTTTTTTGTTGTTGTTTTTTTTCCATTTCATTTTCTGCTGCAGTGAGACAACATGAAGAAGAAAGAGAACACCTGTCCCCAAAATTACAGAGAATGCCAGTGAGCACAGGACTGATTGTGTTCAAACTGTGTATAATTGTGTAAGCTGTGAACCATGTCCACCTTCCATGCTTGGCAGTCATGCACCATTTCCTGTGACCTCGCTCTACATGAGAGAATCTAAACTGATTCTGTGTATTTTAAATCGTCTAACTCCCCAGTTTAATTATATTTCTGAATGTATTATGTGTTGGGCTCATTGTGCTCAGATTTATGCCATATTTAATTTGCCGGAGTCCAACCTCAGTCCACCCAGGTTCCTACATTGAAATGCATGATTTCTGCAGACACACAGTGAGTTGGCTGGCGCTTTGTGAAGGTTTGCGCTGCATGAAGCACAAGCTGAAAAAAAGAGAACATCCTTTTTATAACTTTTCTTTGCTGGAAAAAGACACAAACAAGCAAGAGGGAATATTATCACTTAGCATTAAAGTGATCATCTTCTTTATGTCACTGAAAGTCACTGAAAAGGTACGGGCATTGTAAATCTGGGTCTAGTTGCAGGTGGCATAGTCAGAGAATTGAGCAGGAAATCACAGGATGCCACATTAATAATAACACCTTTTCTGTTCAAGTATGTAACAAAATATATTTATAATATTGTTTAATTTGTAAAGAAATTAACAAATACATATACTGTAGCCTATAGAAAATACAACATTTAAATGTAAAATGATGGCAAAAAAGGGACAAGACTAAAAAAGCTAAAATATATGTACAGGTGTGACTGTATATACGTAAGGGATAATGTATAATGAGGATAGTTACAGTTACATCTGTAACAGGAAACTGATGGAATTGGGAGCCGGCGATGTTTTTATTCCCACAGCTGTTCGCACCATTTTGGTATTCCTCTGTTTACCTACAGCAGCTGACGAGGGTGTGTCGTGAGCCTGAGCTGGTGTTTGCGCTGTAGTAGTAGGTATATATAGGGCTAGTACATCTTTTTCCTCACTAATAATAGCCTACTGGTTCTCTGTTGGAAACAGCCGATGAAGTTTTCGTTAGCCGTTGCTATCCTGCGCACCTGCACGGCGTGGTGATGAACTGTCTTATTGATTTCTCAGAGCAGGAGGCTCGTTGAGAGTAGTGACACCGTCACATCAGAGCTAGAGATGGTCAGCGTTTCACACAACTTCATGTCCAAAAACCTGAACTATCACTTTAATCTGTCTTTTACTTTCTTAATTAATTGATTAGTTTTTTGGTCTATAAAGTGACAGAAAATGGTGAAAAATGTTGCTCAGTGTTTCCCAAAGCCCAAGATGATTTTCTCCTCTGTCTTGTTTTGTTCACCTCCCAAAGATATTCAGTTTACTGTCATAGAGGAGTAAAAAAACAGAAAATATTCATATTTAAGATAGAATCAAAGCATTTTGGCTTTTTTATTTAAAATAAATTGTTTACCAATTAATCCATCAGTTGTTTGGTCTATAAAATGACAGAAAATGGTGCAAAATGTCAATCAGTGTCTCAAATGTCTTGTTGTATTCAAGACCCAAAGATATTCAGTTTACTGTCACAGAGGAATAAAGAAACCAGAAAATATTCATATTGAAGGAGGATTTCAGAGAATTTTGACCTTTTTTTTTTTAATGTTTTCTTTTGTTAATTACAAATGAATCTATCAGTTGTTTGGTCTACAAAATGTCAGGAAATGGTGGAAAATGTCGATCAGTGTTGCCTGAAGCCCAAGATAATGTTCTCATATGACTTCTTTTGTCCACAACCCAAAGATATTCAGTTTGCTGTGACAGAGGAGTAAAGAAACTAGAAAATATTCACATTTATGAAGATAGAATCAAAGCATTTTGACTTTTTCTTTCTTGATGCACCACTCCACCCAGCTTGGTCCTGGGAAGGTGCTGGAAACACTAACACAATAAGTCGATTCACTTTAGTATGAAGCACTGCATAGATGTAAGTGCATGGAAATCTTTTCTACCAGTTTGCGCTTTTTCTTTCTTTAAAAAACAAAAACTAATTACTCAATTATCAGATTATTCGATGGTGAATTTAATAGTTGACAACTGATCGATTAATTGAATAATTTTTGCATCTCTAACTACAAGTTAAGTCTTTAGCAGACTCCATTTCATACAAGTATTTGCTCAAACACACAAAATAATAACTTCAGTTGTGTTCCTTAGTACCATGTCACGGCAGTGCGTGCAAAATGTAACCATATAATCAAATGTAATGTGAATTTGTCTTAAGTTACTGTAATAAATACTGAAGAGAGAATGGACAAAATATCATCGGACACCTAAAGCCTTAGAAAGTCCCTTTAGGTCCACTATGAGCCAAGTTTAAACTGTTTAATGCAGCACTTATTAACATTTTCTGGCCTCTCAGAATATTTGAACTCCTAATGTTCTTAAAATAGATGGTATTGATGGCATATATGTGTATTTAAAACCTCCCTGTCTGCATATGAAAACGTATTAAGAGCCTCTGGTGCAGTGGGACATTTTGCTGCACTGCACTCTGCTTTACCCTACTTCTCTTTGCTCCAAAACTTCCCACCAAGTTTTAGATCCTGTGATCGGGGAGCAGCTTCCTGGTGCTCGTCAAACCACTGCTGATTTTGCATAACGGTTTCTACAGGGACTTTATCATCTTTGAATAAGGGAATAATGTGAGGGAACAGAGGTTGCACCATACGGCGATTATGGCCCTTTAAAATTGCTCTTAATTCTCTGGTTATTATATGACGATTCAGAGTAATCAGTAGTGTAATGATTCCAGTTAGTCTCCTTGACTGTGTGATAATAGGCTGAATAGGAAACAATTATAGATCTATGTGTTGAAATCAAATTAATAGTTTTAAAACAAACATAAACTGAGAGGGCATGGCAGAAAGTGACAGATAATAAAATTGAAAATAGCTTTAATGTTTCCATTTTAAGAGAGAGGAGCCGTTTTGCACATTGCATGTTGTTAAGATTATTTAAGGCAGTCATAGTAGCCTAAAGTCTGAACGTGCCAATTGGTTGGGTCAGGTTTCGGAAAATAATCATGGTTAGACGTCGTCATGTTATGTTGAGTATGTAATTGTTGTGTTTGTTTGACCTGTTCACCACCCTGACCACCTCCTAAAGCAGACAACAGCCTGCAGCTCATAGGTCACATGATCCCTGGCTCACTTTTACATGGGTTATATACAAATTATAGTGCATTATTCATCATAGGACAGGGCTTCTGCAGGTCCTTAGAGTGTCTTAAAATGTCTTAAATTCAACGTTACAACAATAAGGCCTTAAAAGTCCTTAAACAGTCTTAAATTTGTGAGGTCTTAACTGCTACAAACATTTATCTAATTTCATTTATCCATTTCTATTTTTTCTCCTATTATGTAAAAGTCCACATTTCTAATGTTACAAATCTTTAAAAAACAACAATAGTCATTTTATTTCATACTTACATTTACCTGTTGGCAAAATGTAGATCGACTTAACTCACTCAAATAACCATATTCCTACGTAACACACACCTATATACTGCTTACCTGCAATGCGTAAATAAGTCAAAGATGATTCGTCCAAAAATCTACTCACCCATATGCCAAGGGAGGCTCAGGTGAAGTTTCAGAGTCCTCACAACACTTGTGGAGATCCAAGGGGAGAGGGGGTTCACTACGGATAACTACGGACGAGCAGTATGGAGATATTTTGTGGTTTCAATTATGTGTTTTTGGACGTTTGAATCTGGGGCGCCCAGCCTCCATTAGGTGGAGTTGTGCTGCTACCCACTCTCCCCTGGGATCTCCGCAAGGGATGTGAGGACTCTAAAACTTCACCTGAGCCTCCCTCGGCATATGGGTGAGTAGATAATGGCTGAATTTTCATTTTTGGGTGCACTATCCCTTTAAAAGGCATGTCAATCAGGAGAGACTCGTTTTTGTAGTGAAAAAAATATTTATTAATGTGCACATAAGAATGAAAAAATTAAAATAGGCTTTGGCGATTAGTCCCCATCAAGATGGTATGATATAAGGAGGGTTATGAATCCATTGTCGAATAGGAAACTCCTCTGGGGTCTGGACGCTGGTGGTGGTACAGGAGGCGGTGAAGATGTGGAAAAGAGAATGGTGATGATGTGGATGAGTCGAGGAATGTGCCTTTGTTGAGCTCGTCCTGGACTCTAGATACGATGTCTGGAGGTGAAAGGAGTGGAGGAGGGCGCGAAGATTCTGCCTAAAATGACAGTTGACAGCAGCAGAGGAGAGAACGGAGAGCAGATTTAAAATTTTGCAGTAGCATCCTGATTGGCTGAAAGAGATTGTGGCGAAGTTTGATTGGGTAACTAGAGGAGTGGACACCCATAGTCAGCTGATTAAAGGGAGCAGTGGGAGTGGGAGGGAGAGAATTGTGAATGGATTAACACAAAGAAAGTCTTCCTGATTGAACTTAGGCTGAGCTCCATTAAATGTAACTGTGTGATACCTGTAGACACCCTGTAGGACTAAGTACAAACAGTGAATGAGAACAGCCTGACATAGTATACAGCAGCGTTATCACACACTGTGTTATCTACAGAAAGTATAAAGACATCGGTGCGGAACATATATCTGTGGTATAGTGATATGAGACTATTAGATTTGGATATCTAATATTGAAGTCTTGTCTTTTCGTGGTTTTAAATAAATAACAGTAAAATTAGGAAAGGACATGATGTCAGTGACAATGTTCCAGGTGCCAGACTTTGGTGTCAGCTCTGTTAGAGTTAGAGGGGCGAGCAGGACAAGTCTCACTACAACCCATCATATCTTCGTTTCACCTTTGACCTTAAATTCTTCCACCAAATAAAAAACACACTCTATGTGATGTTAATTGATGCTTTTAATCCAGATGTGCATGTTTTTCTTGTTATTGGTCTCCAAACACAGCACAGATCTGTCTCAAGCCGGAGTTTGGTCCAAGATAGCAAACACACCATTATGAAACATAAACAAACAGGCCAGGTGCTGCCCTATAATCACTGACTAGACTGCAGTTATAACCAGATCAGGTCTTAATGGCTCTAATTATTATGCTGGCTGGACTTAATGATATGGTCTGTCAGTTAGGTAAATGTCTGCCAAGCTATAGGACTTCACCGTATGCTGAAGTGCCTTGCAGTTTGCCTCAGTGATACACATTCACACTAATGTTAGTAATCTGACATTAATTAGTTAGCACACATAGAAGTCATGACAGAGATTAAGCCTGAGAGACTATAACATTTGGTATTACTCACCAGCATTGCAGCTCTCTGTTTCTTTACACCCTCAAGAGGATTTCTTCTTACTAATGTTTATGGGTCAAATTAGTGTAGGGTGACTCAACAGAGACATTACTGGCTTGCATCAGCTAAACAAAGTGCAAATGCAAGTACCAGTAAGTTGATAAAGGATCAGATTTATGATAATTTGTCAAGTAGTGCCACCCCCTGACAATGATAGAAACATGATCTAAAGTTAACCCTCCTGAATATTATTAAACGTGCAATATGTAATTTTCTGCCACTAGGGGTCTCAAACCAAAACAACAACAGAAGACGGAGTTGGATGACGTCACAAAGTAGCGTGGGATCATGGGAGTTGTAGTCATATAACAGATACAGATCTGACGTTCCTCACTCCATGAATTTACCGGCATCAGCTCAGCATTATAGAAACCTATCGTTAGATGTTGTGGTTAGCCAGCCTCCGCTCCACACCGCTCCGCACCGCTCCGCAGCGGAGGCTGCTGGCCGGAGCGTTGGTGCCCCGGCGGGCAGCAGTGCTTGCAATACACTGGTGGCAATGATTAATATTTCGATAACATCAGCCAGATGTTTGCTTACCTGTCTAGTAGAACACACGTAAGGTCGGTGTCGAATTGTAGTCTTAGATTTTCACGAAGCTCTCTCCATCTCGGAAAGGCCACACCAATTATTTATCCTTGATTTAGCTCTCTTCTTATCCCAAATCCTTCTGGGATCGCTTGGTTGACCCGTACGTTTCCGTTTTACCGGCTTGTTTACCGGGACAGCTTCGGTGTTAGAAGGTGCAGCAACCGTCAATGCATAATCATGATCCATGACGAGTTAGCTTAGCCTAGCAACAGTAACGTTCATTCTCTGACATCTCATCCGGTCTGCTTCTTCTTCTCCTCCTTCATTTAATAGCTATAGTAACTGGAGTTACGCCGCCATTGCTACCTAATGACACAGTCCGTAACTTTTATTAATATTTCATATTTATCTGGGTTTGAAAATTTTTTGGAAACATTTCTGATAATCAAAGTACACAACTAAACAAAATATACAATATTGTTTTAGTCGTTTTTGGACATTTTTATGTGGAAAAACTACATATTATACCTTTAAATACCAATAACAGTTTGAGGTTTGGTTAGCTGTTGATAACCAAATACATGTACTTGCTAACAGCAGGTAGCGTTAGCTGCCTTGGATCCAACAGGGGCTTGAGATGCAGCTGAAACGTTTTTTTCCGCAGTGTTTACATTTGATTTCTTTCTGTACGGTGTCGTCTTCACAAAAACCAAAAATTCGTCCACAGGACAGACATGGCATTTCTCTTTGGTACAAGATGCTCAAGCTGCTCAGTTGTCTGGGTGTTTGAGTTCTACTCCATGTTGCTTCCAGGTCGCAGACTGTATGGGGTTGAGTCATGTGACTACACACACAGTAGTGCGTTTTTAAGGGGACACTACTTGGACACAAACAGTTCGGAAAGAATTTTTGAAATAAATTACTGACATGGGCAAGATTATGTTGGTTAGAGGTTCTGAATGTCTGTTTTGATTAATTTTCGATTAATTGCCCAGCTCTACATGACAGTATGAACCAAATTTAAGACAACTCATCTAATAGTTGTTAGAGACATTTTACTCAACACCACAAATGTACCTTAAGGTGACGCTAGTATTAGAGTCATGGCATTGCTAAAGTAAGCAGTCTTCATCCTCTGACACCAGTACTGTCTCCAAAACTTCCTGGCAATCCATCATATAGTTGTTGAGATATTTTGGCCTGGACCAAAGTGGACCGATGCCACTTATTCAGCTAAAAAGTTAAATAGATAGTAACCGAAAGCACAGTAGGTTGGTGACTACTTACAGAGAATAATAGCATGGTACGCAGTTATGCATCATTTGGTGTCCAAGGCATCTCACATTTTCCTAGTCTCTCATGTTCAATCTGTTCAGTCTTGCGCCAGCTAGATTTAACAAAATATGATAATTACTGGGTTGGTTATCATATTGATACCCATCTGCTGTACACTCAGTAGTGAGATATTTGAATTGCATGTCTTGTTCAAAACATTTCTGCATTGGGAAATTTAGAACTTGTGAGAAAAGAAAAACTGTCCAGACCCTACTGGACCCATAGTGGGTGATATAAAAAAATGATTTGTAGATTCTTTTTATATTAGAGCTCCATGACTACAGTCTCAGCCGGGGTTGTTGACTAATTACATGATAAACCTCTTCCTCTGCAATGACTGTTTAAAATGCTGAATTGAGTCGCTGTGGGAAAAGGCACCTCACACACTTCACAAAGTACTGGCTGGTATCCTAGTGACGGCTGAACGGAGATTTAACAAAGTTGAGTGTTTTGATGAAGTGGGCAGGACTGCTGACTTCCTCTTTTCTGTCTGCTTAGTTGGAACAAAGAGCTTTTGTAATGCCTCATCACTCTTAAAGAGCCCGCTAAAGTAAAGCTCACACACCACCATCAGTATCTGACGCAGGCTGAATTACATGACAGCTGCTTCGGGCTACTTGCCCCAAGTGTTTCTCTCCCCACATCAGCAAATGGGGCTGTGACTGCTCCAGAGAGCTGTGGTAGGGACCTGCCTCCCTTCAGAGCAGTACAGTTATGTGGGATCCTGGAGGGCTCAGCCCAAATTTACTTGGACCTGTCACAGCCACGCAGCGGCAGGTTGTCAGGACAGCCAGAGCTATGCTGGAGTGTCCTCCACAGCTCTTTAATAGGGAATTCAAGTTTCTTCCCTCTGGCACGACACCTAGTAGAACAGAGTGAGAAGCTAGTTTCCTATGCTATGAATATGCTTAGCTCCTCTTAATGTCTTTTACACAAAATAATCAGGAATCTGTTGTCAACAGTGTTTATTAATGAGTTGTTCTGCCATAGTTGTGTCTTGGTTGATGTGTCTGGTGTGTTTTGTTTATATTTATGTATGAACCATAGGTGCAAAGAGAATTTATCTATTTGAGACAAGTTGAATTGAATGCAAATGATTGAATTGTGTCGCTGCAACATACAGCTATTTGCATCTGTCATGTCATGTCATTCAGCTCAACACGCATTATGTAGTCACAATGGTGTGGAGCATCCTGAGAACACATGACCACACTCTCCATTCATGTGTCCTTACTTGTTAATTAGACTGAAAATTGTTCTCTCTCTGCTGCCAGTGGGCTCACAATTTGTTATCTGAGGTTGAGTTGAAATGACCTGCAGAGGAGTGACTTAATCGGTTTCATAATTTTCACTTGTGGACTGCATGTGGACGAGCTAATACATACTATGGATAGAATGTAGGCATAAAGCATAAAGAAGTGGTAGAATAAGTATTCATTAAAAATGACTACAATGCAAATACTAATATACTTTATTTATTTAGCAGGGGTGGCACAGTGGTGCAGTGTGTTACCTCTCTCTAGTTGGGAACACGCTGGCTTATTAACATTAATTTTAGCTCGGGTTGTTATTAGCTGGTAACTAGCTTCTAGCGGTCCGGACCACTCTGCAGAAGGAGGGATGGCGAGGCGTTCAGGTGCTGTTCACCAACAATGGCCTTTTTTGCAGTCTTCGAAAAAGAAAAAGATGATCCGCACACCAAATAGAGCTCCCATTACTTTATAATTTTATTTTGTCATTCGTGACGTTTCAAGCACGCAGGCTCTTCCTCAGACTTATTAACAAGTTGGGTTAACAAGTCTGAGGAAGAGCCTGCATGCTTGAAACGTCTTCACTTGAGTTTTCTGATCCAGCACACAATTGAAATTTTCTTTGGGATGTGCGCGTCGCCACCTCTTTATTTTTTGCAGTCTTCACCATAAAACAATAAACATGGCCTTCTCATGAGGTCTAACAGTAGCCCTGAGCTTATCTAGACACTTAGTTCTACTGCTGTCATCACTACTTGTTTTATGCGTCTTCACCATGACACACTGAGAGAGCTACTTCCCTCCATACACACTCAATGAAGTACACTGCACACCCTCACAGGTTACCCACAAGGCCATCGCCCTTGAAGGGGGAAAGGGTGAGCCGGTAACAAGTGGTCAGCATTGTTGCCTCACAGCAAGAGGGTTTCTGGTTTGAACCTGGGGTGGTGGGTTCGAACCCTGGGGTTGAGGGGCCCCTCTGTGTGGAGTTTGCATGTTCACCCCGTGTCAGCGTGGGTTTTCCCACAGTCCAAAGACATGCAGGTTACAGTAATTGGTGATGCTAAATTTTCAGTAGGTGTGAATGTGAGTGTGAACGGTTGTCTGTCTCTGTGTGTCAGCCCTGTGATAGTCTGGTGACCTGACCAGGGTGTACCCTGCCTCCTGCCCAATGTCAGCTGGGATAGGCTCCAGTCCCCTACAACCCTCAACAGGATAAGCGGTTAGAGAAAATGAATGTATTTAGCACCGTCCAAAACTGCCTTACAAGGGAAATTTTTAATTGAAACATATTTCAGTTACATAAGATCAGACAGATAAAAGCACAGAGAATGAGTGAAGAGGTGGGGCACACCTTGGACAGGTAGGCAGTCTATCACAGGGCTAACACTTGTAGACAGACAATTCAGGATAGAACATTTTGTTAACAGCAGAATCTTTTTTATGTATCAAAAGAAAAAGTTCTCATTACAGTGAATGGTCCCTTTCACAGTGATATTGATGTATTAACCTGCAAGCTGCATTTCATTGTTGTCACTGGTCCAGGTGGCACTGAGTCTGACTACTTAATATACTCGTTCATCATACTTTATGGGCTTATCATATATTTTTGGATGTAACACCTTAATCTGCAAAGTAACTAGTCCCTACATCATGAAATAAAGATAATGGATGGAATTGAAAGTGACACCAGTTGCATTAAATTAAAATTGCATAAAGCACAGAAAGAATATTGTACCCAAGTACAGTGCTTGGCAATGTTTTACCTTTTGGAAAATATACAAAGAGGATACTGCTTTCATCACAGCGCTGCAGGAAACTGCTTCACTATATGGGTGTTTAGAGAAGGTTAGACGATTTACATTCACACGTTAGCTGTATCATTTAGTTTCCATCAGCAGCTGCTAGTCATTTAGCGCCCATAACCCCAGGAAATGATACATTACACTGAAAAAAATCTGAAGGGTGTAAATGTAGGGTAATTAAATCTAGGGCTCAGGAATATGTTGATATGATGGTGATATAAAACTAGATGTTGTGATAGATTTTGGATATTGTAATATTGTAAGTGTTGTCGTTTCCTGGTCTTAAAGGCTGCGTAACAGTAAAGTGATGTAGTTTTGAGAACTCACCAGACTGTTTTTATTGTTCTATTATTTGCTTGCACCCACGTAATCATTTTACCCACATTACTGATGATTATATATCAATAGTCCCATTGTGAAATTATTTAGTGAAAGCACCAACCCCACAGTATCATCACAACATTGATATCTGGGTATTTGGTCAAAAATATCTAGGGCTGCCCTCGACTAAGAGTTTTCCTAGTCTACAAAAAGTCGTCATTTAGGGCCATTAGTCGACTAGTCGCCCGCATGGTTACGGTATTAATTTGATTATTGAATTATATATATTTTGGGCGGGGCAACACAATGGTTTGAGTTGAAGGTGTGAGAAAGAATAGTATCAGTAACATTGTTAACACTGTGCTACATTACAGAGAAATACAAAACCGTACTAATGAACCTTCATTAATATAGGCCTATATTTTATCTACAAGTGCACGTCACACACTGAGCGAGCCGCCTGTTAATGACGCTGTGGGCTAATGGGCATGTAGCTACTTCCATGTTTCAGATGATACGTCATGTTTGTAGTCGACCAATGAAGATGAGTTTACATATCACCTTGGGTTCGTCCTTCACCTTCTCAAAATGATCCCACACTTTGGATTTCCTGCCCGACATGTTATTAACTAGCCTGTGGAATAACCGCAGGTACCAGCCCTGGAAATTAACCTGACTCCTGTCTGACTGCTGAGCGTGGACACTTCCTGTGTCTGTCCTTTCAAATTAAATTCCCACATGGTCCAGTCATATAAGTTTTGATTTATTTTGACAAGGCACAGCTCCTAATAGAGTTTGACGTTCATTTGTTTCTTTCTGCAGTCAGTGAAATCTTGCCGACTAATAACCTTTCTGGTTGACTGACGTTTGGTCGACTATTAGGGGGCAGCCCTAGAAATATCTTAATATTTATTCTTCTCCATAAACATGAATATATCCAGAAGGTAGCGACTAGGTGCCAGACTGTAAGCAGCAGGCATCCAAGAGAAACAGCACCAAAAATAATGCAAATACAGTGAGGCGAAATTGCAAACTAGAGTGAAATTGGGGTTGGCTTTTACTGACATTTTAGCTGATGAGAGTGTTTACAAACAGTAACCAACAATCCTAGTATACCTTTAATATCACAGATTTAATCATGCTACATTTAAATCTGTTCAGATCTATTTTTTTCAGTGTAGCTGAGGTTGTGGAAGCACTTACTCAGAAGTGAACCCTCTTGGTCTCAGTGGCATTTGTTTCTTTCAGCTTGTCTTTGAGGAAAGCTCCCAGTAGAGTCACTCAGTGTTCCTCCGCGGTGTCATCGGCAACAGAATCTGACAAAAACAATTACAAGTTAAAGTCACTGCAGCATATTAAGTTTGGTTCTGCTGGTTAGAACTGCTCCCATCGGCTGAACCTTTATCTTCCCTCCTAGCTGCGCAGCTGCAGTTTGTCACTCCTTATCATTTTGTCAAGCAGTGCGGCTGGCTCACAGATGCACAGATAAACCTGCATGTTTATGTCCTCCTGGCTCATGCTGCAGCTTGTTGACTGGAAGTCTGAGCTCTGTGTGCAGTTATTCATGTCAGTTCCCCTTTTAATTGTGTGTTGCCTTTTCCTACTGTCGTCCAGACCTCAGCTGATCAGTTTTTGACTCCTCTCTCCCAATGTCCCTCTTCACTGTTGTATGTAGGAATGGATTTCTAAACCAAATCCCAACAAATTCCCTTGTCAGTGTTTCTTTATGTTGACCATAGCTGACTTGCAGCTTATGATGTGTTTAACAACAGCTGCCAGAGTCCATGAATGTTAGCCACTTACCTTAAAGGTTAAGTGTGTAGGATGTAGGGGGATATAGTCCCAGATATGGAATATAATAATATGTTTTCTCTAGTGTATAATCACCTGATAAAAATTGCTGTTTATATCTACATGTGGAGTAGGTCCCCAGCCGTGGATTCAACCATGTTGCACCATCATGTTTCTACAGTAGCCCAGTAGGGGTGTACCATTTTATCTGGTTCATGATAATATAAAATTCATATTGTGATACTGCCGATATTTCAGCTTATTGACATATTGCCGTCATACTGTTACCCATGTCAACAACAAGCATGACTAAAAGAGAAATTATAACCGACTCTGCTTCAGTAGTGTGGAATAAACTGTGGCGTCCTGAATGTTTTATGAACAGCCCCGGACTTCTCAGACTCTTTTAGTGACTCACCGCTCAGAGGGAACTCATCCAGTGGCTCCTCTGGCAGCAGCACAGCGTCTCTCCCTCTCCTCTCTCGCCGTGCGCACACAGGAGTCGTGTCGTCAGTCCATTTTGTCATAAACCTTTGGTAATGTAAACCTACGTGGCGCTCCCAGCTCAACAAACAACTCCATATATGTGAATGTGTGATAGTTGTGGTATCATAACAGCCTGTCACAGCGTGATGATTAGCTGAGAAATGGCAGAGCATAAAGGTCCAGGTGGAAAAAAACCCTCAATCATTTAGGATTTTACTAAAAGAAGGAAATCACCTGCTGATTTATATATATAGATCCCAGGGGACATTTTTTTTTGTATTTGGGAGCTGTTCATTTTTGTCTTGTTTTTACTGAATATTTTCACTCATTTTGTTGCAATTCTATGTTCTTAAATTAATAATACATTTTTTGTACTACTTTGTCATATTGTCAAGAATATCGTTATCGCAGAAATACTAGGGATGCACCGAAATGAAAATTTGTGGCCGAAGCCGAATAATATTAAACGCTTGGCCGAATACCAAGTACCGAATACCGAATGCCGTTTTTTAGTTTTTCATTAGTTTTTGCAGATGAACCCCCTCCAGATTAGTGTTGTCATGGTACCAAAAATTGGGACCCACGGTACAATACCAGTGAAAGTATCATGGTTCTGAGTAGTATCACGATACCACAGCAAAAATGAGGCAGATGTGCCTTTTGTCATTTATATAAAGATAAATCACTTTTCTATAATACATCTTATTGACTTATTCATACTTCAAAAACAGCATCAATGAGTGATTAACATAGGGGGGATCAAAATAAAATAAATAAATAAAATAATACTCAACCAGCCACCCTCCTCCTCGTTACCTGCCACAAAGAGAGAAATGTGAACGGCTCGTTTCTCCTCTGACACGTCACATACCTGTGTGCTGCCACGGCTCGGCTGTTCAGGTACTTTTGGGCAGTCATGACAACAAGTTATTCACCTGGAGCCGGACTTCTCCGTCGCCGGTAAGCCGTTATCATGCGCCGCCGTATTTGACAGGAATACGTATTCCTGTCTGTGTCTGTGACCCCCGTTCAACCCACAACCGGCGGGATTCGCCGTTTCGTTTCTGCTGCTGGTTGAAATCTGTACTCACACAGCGTGCTGAATGATTTATTTTGCCCGCACAAAACTATTTTTAGTCGCAAATGTGAGTGCGGTGACGGACGGAGTAAAATATTGCCACACTGCCGTCATTTTAATCCGTCTGTCACCGCACGCTGTTTGATTGCGTTATCAAAACACGCCGCTATTATTCGGTCTTGCTTTTCACTCGTTCCACCGAATACCGAATGTGTGTTTTTTTGCAATATTTGGCTGAATATATTCGGTTACTGAATATTCGGTGCATCCCTAAAAAATACCCTGAAATATTGTGATATTATTTCAGAGTCATATCGCCCACCCCTATAACCCAGAACAGCCAAACCAAAGACGAGCTCTAGGTACTACCATTCCCATTGTTGTGTTGTTGCGATTTTTAACGTTTAACAGCCTTTTTTTGTTTGTCTGGATAATTTCTGCCAAAAAAAAAAAACTCCTAAAGCATGAACATTGAAGAAATTCTGACTGGTAGTTTCAGCTGGTTGCAATCTGCAGTCCTCACTGCTAGATGCCCCTAAAGCTCCTTGATGCGGACACACTGCTCCCATGGGCGAGTTTTTGTAGTTATTTTTGTCCCTTTGCAGCTCCTTTCTCTTTGTGGTGTTTGTGTGTCTCCTTGTGGACATTTTGAGTCTCTTCCTGGTCAGTACGTGTTAATGTGAATGACATTTTGCAAGGAAAGGCCAGGGGGCCCCCTGACACTTTGGGCCCCTGGGCCTGTGCCTGGTCAGCCCATTCAGTAATCCATCCATGAATGCTTCTCTAACTACACCTTTGGGTGAACATTTCTTTTCAAAGTTCCAGTAACTCTCCACAGCTTGTCTGTATAATAAAGAAACAAAATGTCATCTCATTTTAATAGCTGTCAGTTTAAATATAGTAGTGTAGTAGGATGTGGTATATTATTCCACACAGTTGACATTTTGCACCCCAATCCCTGTAATAGCATCAGATGTTTCTTTCTTTCTAAAAATACTTTATCCTTATACTATAAAGCCCATGTCCCTGTCCTGGTGGGTTATCTGACATAACAGCAGTATGCTGTTAATACTGCTGTCTCTGCAGCATTTTGTTTATCCAGGTCATGCAGCAGCTGTGTAGCAGAAGCAACTATGCGAGGTCTTAAAGATGCCTCACTACCTATTTGTGAGGGTTCAGTAGTTTGAGGATAAAACCAGAGCAACAACAGTTTTTATAAAATACACACCATGATGCATGTTGGGACATATTTATTTTAGAAAAAGAGTATTTTTTCCACACAGGTTGTAGCTGTACTGCATCTTGTAGTTCTATCATAACACAGTGAGATATTGTTCCTGAGGCTGGTTGCTGCGGTCAGTTGAGACATTACTTGCAATTTAAGGAGCGACCTGAAGATGGAAGTAAAAATCCACCAGTGAGTTTAAAGCGCAGCCCGCCTCTGAGTTATGAGCATTGTTAATCCTTTCACCTCAGACAATTCAGTCTGTATTCTTGTAGTACTTCTCTGTTCCCTCCCCTCTGGAGTAGTGTATTAAGGACACCCACCCATGTAATGGTGGAGCGGTGTGAACACCATAACAAGTGAAAGAACCAGAAGTTGAGTGATTTATTTTCTCTTTTTGGCTCATACAATAGTCCTACCCAGAGGGATACCTCATTTCAGTGCAAAGTAGATGCTCAAATCAATATTATATGCATTCACAAATTCAATCTCACAATTCTCCATCTATGGAACAATTCCAATTTGTATTTTGTAGCATGACGGATGAGATTCTTGGCGTCTGTCTGTTTTTTACATTTTGAAATTGAAACTGCAAGTTAATGTTATATTATGGAAATTGAAAAGTCGCTATCCACAGGGATTAAACAAAAAATGTTACATATTTTGATAGATACAATATATATTTTAATGACTTTTTGAGGTAAACAGTCACCAAGAATGCATTAGGCTATATAGTGTTTGTAAACCTTGTGTCTTAACACTCCCATCACCTCTTATATAGGCTCTTGGAAATTTGTCTTTATGGCAGAACTGACATCACAAGCATTTAGGAACAATGGTCTCCATAAACAGTAATTCACCTCTACAGCCCAATATGTGTCCTGTGGGGTCATCCTGTAAAGGCCATGAGCCGACTCCAGTGAGAGCGAGAGCTGGTAAAATGGCGAAAATCAGTCCTAGAAATGGTCATTTAATGGTACAAAACCAATCGAACGTGGAACACACAAATGTCCGAACATAAAACCTGGGGGTGACCACATGGCAAAGCTGCTGACGTTACAGAAACTGGAAATCTATGTTTTATAGATCTGCAAATAAATAGATCCTTTGCCCGTAGCTACAGCACATACAGCACAGTAACTATCGAGTTTAAGGCCATCTCTGTGTTCTTATCAAGGCCAGAAGACACGGAAGAAGTGGGAATTGGATAACTGCCAGATTTTATATCTCCGTGGAACAATGCAACCACATAATGGTTGTTAATGATTCACAATTTTACCCTCTTGTTGGTCTTGACACTGTGGGAGTGCATCTACGCTGCTGACCTAAGACAGTTTAATGCAAACGTGTTATGAGCTCGTCTCACATAAGATACATCTGACCTTCAAGGAAGTCGACTCACTGCACGCTGGTCTTGCAAGTGAATGGAAACATTGATACTGATGATAAAGTTAAGATCCATATTATCCACTCTGCTCTCCTATATATTCCTCCCACGCTTCTGAAAACACACGCAGGATAAATATTCTGTTATCAGCCATTCTCCATCAAAATTATCCTTCCTTCATAACAAAAATATGTATTAGTTCTGTTATCATTAACTTTTGGCCCCCACCACTTCCACTCCTCAAAATTAGATGCATGTAATGTTGCTGATGCAGGACTTTGAGGGTATTCTGCCGTGAGTTGCTCTTAGTAAGATTACCAACTAAAGCTCTAAAATGTAAAGTATAATCAGCACTTCATTATACATAATTAACTTAATTAATAATAGCCTTCTTTTAACAATCACATGGGTGAATAATTTGTAGAAATTGTGAGCTGTTTAGCAGGTTTTGCCTCGACTCAGAGGAGGCAGGGTAAGCAGCTCACTGGCTAACAACCCCACAGAATCACAATAAACTGAGGCACAATCCCACACAAATGCTCGTCTCCAGTGGCAGCATCACCATGGTTTAAGGCCAAGGCTCTGCTCCCGGGGTCTTGCTGGAACATTACAATGCGTTGGAGTGAACAAAGCCGGGGCTACAATGACTGAGGTTGTCCTTGCTGGTTTGGATTGTGCAGGGTTTTAAAGCGGCCTGTACTGCGTTATTACAGTCATACAAATCCTTAGCTGCTCTGCCACTAAACATCGATGTCCTGCACATGTCTTGTTGCTAAAAGTGGGTGTCCTGGCATCTTTCTGCAGCTTCGTGTGGGTGGCAGTTTATTGGCTTTAAATGTGGGTGTCCTGGCATCTTGCCTCTGATTGTGGGTGTCCTGCTACTCACTTTGGTTGTTCTACCACTGTAGCCTTCCTGGTTGCATGGCCATGTTTAGCTGTTGTACAGTTATTAGCACTAATATGATGGAACTGTTGCTTCACAGTCAAAAGACTTATGAGACTGATCAAATATGCACTGGATCGAATTTTAATGATCTATATATGGGATTTTGAACATGAAAACAGCAGCAAATTTGCTATGTAAAGAGATAGTGGATTATATAACAGTTAGGTCCGACCACAGACTGTATGGAGGATGCATCTCCTCTCCCTCCTACTGTACAAAAATGAAAGCAACATGTCCCTGATTCAGCTGCTGCCATCTTGCTCCATTAATGTCATTTGGAGCCAGAGTGTGTGCGGGCGTGACCTCCTCAGTGTCAAGTTCCGGCCCATACACCCTCTCTCAAACTAATGACAAGAAGCGCTGTTGATCACAGGCACACAGAGTGGTACACGCAGCTGTCAGTCGTGATGTCAAACCCCCCATTATATCAAATAGCATCAAATAATTAGTTATAAACAAACTTATTTGAAACACTTGAACATACGGCAGAGTGATAAGAACTACCTAAAATGACAGAAACCTCTTATTTCACTGGTCGCACGATAAAAAGAAACACATTATCATATTACCTGCGGCCTCATGTCTACAAGTGAATCACAGCCATGCTGATATTCAGTACAACAGCGCTCCTGAGCAGAGGATGAAGTTCACACTGCCTCTGTGTGTATGATCTGAGCTTCTCTGTTCTTTGTTTTGATAGCTGGGCTGGCCACAAATCCAAGTTAATGCCTGTGAGTCCCTCACTTCATGCCCCATTGGCTAGCTAATCACCACCAATCTGGACTACCCAAGGTGATGGGATGGCATCATCACAGTGGTGTAATGCTCACCTTTCACTTCCCTTATAGAACAACACTGTCAGCTCTGTCAGCACTTTTGCCATTGTTAGCGCTGTTAGTACCATTAGCGAGGCTAGGGTTGCAAGCCACCAACACTTTGGCTCAGCCACCTTTTTGTTTACTTTTGACGTCAGAGGTGAGAGCCGAGGCTTTGAATGTGGTATAACACCTTTAAAGATTCAGTGTGAATATGGCCATCATTTGTATTTTTAAAATAACTGTCAATGATTTAATGATTCAACTTCCTGAACCCATATTTCTCCTTTTAGCCTCAAGGAACATGTAATCTTAAGCACTGTATTTAAACCTCATTATGACATTAATGACAAAGTGTTATTCCAACACCCAAATGAAGCTACATGAACCTCAATATTATATTAGCTGAACCTAACGTTATTGGTTGAAATATTCCAAGATATATTATCACAGCTTTGCTATTACATTGGCTGGAAATGGATAAAGTGTAGATGCTCAAGCAGCATTGGACACAGCTCCTTCAGTGCAGCCTGCCATGTTTTGTATCTCTGCCTTGACATCTTCTGTGGGTTTAAAAAATGCTTTCAGCATGTTTTAAAGAGGTTATGGAAAGAGTTCCTGTAACATAGTTTAAGGCCTCCACAGGCCAGGACCCTGTGTTTTGTCTTTATGTGTTAAAAATGTGAATTATTGCACTCTTTGTGTTCATTATGTCCTTGAGCTGACTTGGTTTCATTTGATATTAAATATACATGCATTTTCTTTTTACATTTTCTTGCCCCTCAGCAGCAAATTCAAATAAATTCCAAACTTTCTTAAAAAAGGAAAAAGGATGTCATTATAATTACACTGTTGTGGTTGTGCTACATTAAGTTTTGTTTTCACAGTTAACATAAAGGATGAACCCGTCATTGTACAGATGTTGCACATGTGTGCTGCACATGTGTGCTGCACTGCTACCTCTTGTTCATCAATAGCAAACTACTGACCAAGAACTGCTATGTTTGTGTTTACTGACATTACAGTTGTATTTCGAGTACTTCTGTTCATTTGTCCTGAACGTATGTTGACAAACTAAAGATTCCAGACATGATGTTCAGAGTTTATTTCAGCACCAGTTCAGTGAAAGCACATTTCCATACTCCTGCACTGAGAGAATGAACCAACTGACAGGGAACTGCCTTAAGCTTCAGCTTTGCTGCCAGACTTCTCTCTTTTTTTTTGTTTTCTCTTTCCTTTTCCACACAAAATGTTGAATGGCACTGTAGATGTTGAGAATGGAAATTTATGCAAGGGAATGCTGGATTTTTTTCTCCCTCTCCTGGTGCAAACCCTCTGTAAACATACATAATAGACTATGGAGATTTCAGCACTTCCTAACTTATCTTCTTGAGCTTAATATTCATGCAGAGGAAAAGCAGAGAAGGAATGAGGAGCATCCTTACAGAAAGCAAACAGTCGTCCGTAAAAGCAGCAACGTTGCTGACAGGCCATTATTTTAGCTCGCTTGGAATCAGGATATCTTGATTTACTCAGGCAACTGTCAGTCAATATCACTGTCCTTGGATATGTTATTGCAGACAAGTGGAAAAGTTGCCTGCTGGGACTGTTGTAGCCTGAAGGTAAAGACAAGGGCTTGTGACCAGAAGGCAAAAAAAGAAGTTTCTGGACGAGGAAAATATGGACTAAAATAGTGATTGAGTCATGCTGTTTAATCCCTCAAGAACCAGCATCTACAACAAGTGCTCTTTATCGAACTACTTAACCCAGTTTGCCCAGTGCTTACTGATAAAAATAGCACTGGTTTTGTCACAGCTCCATAGGTAAATGTGCTTTAAGTGTTTTAAATGTGAGGCAGGATGATGCTCAATAGGAGCATCTACTGTAAAGAATGCTGCAGAAACCTTTCATGGATAAATAAAGGGTTTAAAAAGAAAACAAAAACATCTAGACTCGCGGCCCTTTATGCTGGATTCAGCTAAAGAATATATGGCTTCAAAGGCTCAGAGACTTGTTGGCCGTGCCTACTATATTTTGACAGCTGGTAGGCAAGCTCTGCCTTTCCCTTACTTTTAAAAATTCTCACAAAGCCCTGCAAACACACATTTCACTTCTATTCTTGTGAGAACCCTTTTTGACATAATGCATTCTTTTGCACCTAACCCCAAACTTAACTATGGCAATCAGCCAAGGCAATGTGTTTATATAGCACATTTCGTACACAGCTGCAGTTGAAAGTACTTTTGAAATTGAATAATAATATAATTAAGGTATTATAAAAATATTAAAAAGATTAAAACTTAATATCTGACATGCATAAACCCAACCCTATCCTCGAACTTTACCATAACCTTGTTTAAGTAATACGTCTTAAACCAAGTCCCTTAAAACCTCATCCTTCAAACGCTCTCTTTGAAAAAGTGAGTTCCAGACACAGTTGGGGATGTCAACAGTTAACCGTTATCTCCCAAGAATATCATTGATCTGTTATGCATTTCTGTGTACAGGTGAATTTTGTTAGTCTTCTTTTACTGCACTGTGCACCACCTCAGTCTGGTGGGAGCTAGCTAGTGGCGTAGCTCATTCAGCGAGTACTGTTAGTATTGCCGTCCTGACCCAACAGTGTTGTTGTGGAAATATTGTGCCCACTTTCCAGTATCCCCCCAGGTTGCCAGAGTGAGTTAGCAGCACAGTTTTGAGATGCAAACCCCCCCTTCACATCGTAGATCTGTAAGCAGCGTTAGCAGTGTTAGCATGACTAGTGGTGTTAACGTAGTTATCAATGCTAAAGGGGTTGTGCGACTCAAAATGAAGCCACTTACCCACCGGGGAGAGACAGGAGGCTGGCCACCATGTGACAGCAGCAAAATTGTTCCAGTGGCGAGATGGTGTTAGCAGTGGTAATCACTGAATGAGCAGCATCTGTAAGCAGCGTTAGCAGTGTTAGCACGACTAGTGGTGCTAACGTAGTTATCAATGCTTAAGGGGTTTTACGGCTTAAAATGAAGCCACTTACACACTAGAGCAACCTGGAGAGGGACTGGAGGCTGGCCACCATGTTTCCACAGCAACACCATTCTGGTGTCTACATGGTGCAATCAGCAGTAATCATTGAATGAGTGGCATCGCTAGCTAGCTCCCGCCCAACACAGGTGGTGCGCAGTGCAGAGCAACCAAGGCTAGCTAACCGATGGAGACCAGAGGGTGGACAGTGGGCACTTTGTTTGAGCATGTGAACGTGGCGAGCCAGCTGTCTGAAAATAAAAGGTAAGACTTTTAGGCTACATCACAAAACAATTCTCAATGTCTCTAAAAGGATAGCACTTTGAAATACAATGCCAAAGCTCAAGCTCACTTAAAGGAGAGACCTCTTGTATTTATTTTGCATATTTTTTCCTAAAAAATGAACGGGTGTTGGAGTACCGAAAGCAAAATTAAGTTTCAAATCCGGTGAATCAGCAGCTTATAGGCCTGTCACATCTTTCCACCACAGAACATCAGTCCATCAGATTGTCGCCCACCTAAAGACTGATTATGCTGCTAAAGTATAACTTTCATCATATCTTCTTCAGTGACCACAGTAAGAATAAACAGCTGAGATAGTAACTTCATACTTATACTTCATAGCCAAAATGTTGAAAATTGCCTGCGCAAGATTTTTGTTGCATCACTCGGTGGATGTTTATGACTTTGACTTTGCTTACAGGCATTGAGAAATGATTGGAGGAAGTGCGAGGGGAAAAAAAATCTGCACTTATAGTAATATTTCTTATATGCCTTACGGAGCTCCACAGCAGCCTTTTTAATTTTTTAGTTAATGCAACATACTCAGCTGGAATACTGTGATTCTAAGTGGCTGAGATTGTGGGGAAGCAACTGGAGTCGCTTGACATCTGTAGCAATTTTGTGTGTTTTGAAAATATAAAGAAATTAGTATGTCCAATGCTCAACTGGCACAGAGCAATGGGATCTTTTCTGTTTGCAAAACTGCTTCAGGGACTGAAAACATGCAATGAAAAGTCCCCTAATGTCACTGCAACTCATCTTGGCTGTGTAATTATTATATAAACTAACTATGGGGTAACAAAAACGTATTTTTTCGTCCATGCAAAAACATTAAACAGTGCTTGGCTCTGACTAAATCAAAGCACCCCATTTAGGCATGATCAAAATTCAAATGAAGCATTCGTAAACAAAATATACAGATCAATTGATGTGACATTCAGGCTTAGCTATGGGGAATTATCCAAATGTAATCTTGCATAATATCAACAATTCATGCTCGTTTTATGGTAATTATTCTTCATTATGATAAGATGCTCAACAGGTTGACTCAGAGCACTGGGACTACAAGTTTCTGGCTGATGTGAGACATGATTGAGACAGATTACAGAGGTCTGCTGAGGACGCTCTCCCTGGTAACCAAGGCATGCTGCGGTCCAGCAGACTCATTACAATTGGTCACCATGGGTTTCCATGCATGAACTTCTAATTAGACCAAATAAATGGGTGGGAATCTTTCAGTTCAGAATGGGATACTGCTGAGGTACAATAGACTCCAAACTCTATTAAACCCATAATGGAAATCATTTATCATGCCTATGGTGTGTGACCTCCACCTTTTGTATGGACTGCTTAATATTCTACCTGTATTACATGGCTTGGAGTCTCACTTGGAACATCCTCAACATTTTGTTCTTGAGCTGTTCTTACTTTCATAAGGTTAACCTCGAATATCAAAGTGTTTCACGGGGCAGGTGAGGGCCAGGGGTGAGACGATTTCATTACTACACATTTCCATTTGTCGATCACTGTCCAGGTGTGGTTGATTTAAAGAATCAGGGCTGCACGTCGTACTTTACAACACTGGATTTCACTCTGTGCGAACAGATTATGCCATAATGTGAGAAAAGATCCAAATCATCATTGTAATTCATGACGTTTGTTAACGTCTTGTGCTCACAGACACACAAAGATTTTTTGGGGATTTCTAGGACATTTTGTTTAGGTTAGCAGGGTTGTTTTTTTGTGCCACTTTGATTATTTCAAATTAAAGTTGTGTGCTATTTTGTCAGGATCAGGATGACTACCAATACCCCAAGATGATATATATTTGTCTGTGGTGAGACATTTAGCCAGACTATGTATACCATGATAGTTACATGTGGATGCATTGGGGCCACTTTAGGTGATGTTATCAATAATAAGAGTGCATAATGGCAGTATTGGATTGTAATATAATTTCTGCAACAGTGGTGTGAAGTTTCTTAAATTGTATTTTATTTAGTGAATTAGACAAAAATGGACGTGTCCCATCAGGTTGTTTTCTCCAGAAATAGTCCCCAATTTAATTTCCATGATTTTAACTGTATTGCAATATACCATATATCAATATTGCTATATAAATATTTTGTAATTAGAGATGTCAAAATATGAGGTTTTGGTATTACAATTGTTGTCAGAGGAAATATAACAGATTTTGTTATTCAGGGAATTTAATATTATATCTAATACTAATTTAGTGTATTTATTATCATCAACTATATCCATGTAGTTTTTACAGAGTAAAAGATGGAGAGAAGACAGACCCTTTAACAATGCCTCTTGGTTGGTGATAAATCCCTGCAGGATTCTTGAAGTAAACTGTAACAGGTTGTGAGCTACTCTTGCGGACTTTAAAGTGTTTGGGTCCAGCTTAATACATTAGCTAGTTAGTTAACCTTGATTTGGGCATACAGCAGTGGATGATTATGTTGATGTTGGAACATATTTGAAGTGTAGGACCCCTTTGCAGTCACTTTTTGACCACATGCTTTGCATATTAGATATCTATCTTCTACAACAACTCCCTGATAATTTTGTCGATATCCAAAATGCTCTCGAACTTCCATTTTAATGTTTCTTTTTTTGTTGTTTTTTTGGCAGATATAAAGCTGGGACGCAACTTAACCGCTCTGACATTTCTACAATCTTCTTCTCAACGCATCAGGTAAGCAAAGCAACTCTCATACACAAAGAAACTGGCGTACACACGTGATATGACTCGCAAAAGGGGATTTCATCGCACACACAAACAACATAACTTGCAAGTGTCTTTTTCACAAGGCAGCAATGCGGGAATATCATTGTGTCCACAGTTTTTGTGCAACCAGGATCATAGCAAAACCGGTTAATCCCAACATCCCTAACTGTGATAAAGGATTTTATCTGTATCTAATATATATATTTATCTTTGAATTTAAGTTTATATCGAATAATAATTTTTTTAAAATCTCAGTCTTGCTGATTTTTCTTGTTCTTTGTTGAATGTAATGGCTAGCCAGTTATATTCCTACTTCTTCTACAAGCTCTGTTTCTTCTTCTATTCAATTTTATTTTATCAGTTTTAAGTTTTTTTTTATCTCGGAAAAGTAAAGTTTCGCCAGCTGTAGCTCAGTTTAAAAAAGAAAAAAGGGTGACTTTACTTCTGTGTTGTTGGACACATCATTTATCTGGAAAGCAGAGAGAATACACATGAGCCTAATAAAGAAAAAAAAGCAAAGAAAGTACTCATACGACTTGACATCACCCTACATTATTTGAATTAGCTTTAGATAATTGAAGGTAATTGATTTGTTTTCTTCATTTTCATTGTTCATTTACTAACAGCCTAACCTTGCCTTCAGTTTGAAGTACAGAGCCTGGTCACTAATTACACTTTAAATCTATTAGTGTCTTGCCTTAACTGAACTGCGACTTTGCTGTTACTGAGCTGTTAACCCCTTGGGTGTTTGGCGACTGCCCACTCTCCCTGCTGAGTGTTTAGCCGTATCTCCTCCTATCAGACTGCAGGTAGTAAACAGGCAGAATGGAATGAATGGAGACGTGGTATTGTTTGGAGGAACAACCAGCACCAAACAATGGCAAGAATGCCTCTCACCAATAGCTGAAGCTGCACGGGCGCTGACATCATATCACTCCCACATCTCCCTCTCTTGATTTCAGCCCCACCCGCTCCTTTCCATTAGCAAGTCGGTCCGTGTCCCTGTGTTATTTAAAGCCAGAGATCCTCCCTCTCGCCGAGCCACTGTGTTGCATCTGTCTGCCTCGCTGCTTGTGTGTCTGGGTGCGTGTGTGTGCGTATGAGAGTGCGCTAAAAAACCCAGGCAGCCAGTGGGAGAGCTAGAGAGTCGGGGAGAGAGACACGGGGGAAAGGCAAAAAGCATCTGAGAAGGGAGAAGGAACGGGAGTGTGAGACAGCTATGAAATTCATCCAAGCTATTTGCTTACTGCTTCTCTGTCCAGCTTTGAGCCTCAACACCAGGTAAGAGACAAATAAGAGGAGAGGGGTGTTTTTTTGTCAGTTTAACCCGGCCAGAGACTCTGGAACAAAAGGGGGGGTATAGGTTCAAAGCGTGCTATAGGCAATCTTAGATCACTAATCTGAAGGTCTGTTCAGTCCTGCCAAATACTGAAGCCTTAATTCGTCCTGGCAGAGGCTCTCTGTGTGCCAAGCATGTTGGAGACTGAAAGACTTGAAAGGAGGAAGGAAGAGCTTTTCTGTTGAACTAGGCTATTATCTTTGTCAGTCCCGGGCAGGCTGAGAGACAGTTGTCCTTTTGTGGTGGTAATCCACTGAATGCGATGCCTCCTGAATAGTGGTGACATTGCTTTTTGGGACTTTTGGTGCCTGCTGGTCTGGGAGGGAGCAAGTTGAAGTCAGGGGAACTGAGAGAAAGGACAAGGCTACTTGTGTTGCAGTGTCTTGAAAAAGAGCAGGTGTGTGTGTGTCTCTATATGTGTGTGTGCGTGCGATTTAAAGCTGAAGAAGCTGGGGGAAGAGTGATGGGCAAGAAGAAAGAATAAGAGGGGGACGTGTGGAGAGGGGGGGAGTTTTGATGATTAATTAAATCATTGATAAAATCATCCTCCTTCTCTGCCAGTGCCTGACACCACTGCCTTAATGAGAGCCGTTAGAGGGAATTCAAGGCTTTGACTATACCATGGAGACATCACACGCAGGAAGGCATGCATTATAAAACTTGCCTTTCCCTTTTTTCTCCTCAGTGCCCAAAAACATTGTGATACTGTTGTCATCTTTTCTTGGTGAATTAGTTGAATGCAGTTGCTGAGGAATGCGTGCACATGGAGAACCACGGCTGTGGACTCTGTCGTTAACTGAATAGAGAAATACCTACCTATTCGTGGTGTGTGGCCAAACACATGACTGGCTACTATACGAATTGTTCTTTCTGCTTCAGGAGTTAATGTAGATAGAAATATGTAAAGAAAGAAGTCAAGGTTATTGCCTACATATCTGTCAATACCAGATAGGTACACTGATGATGCATGAGTCATAACTAAGGGCTGTGTTGATGTATTAACCTCCAGCATTCAGTAGTCAGCAAATTAAGCTCTAATGTACCCTTTAACACACCTGCAATTTTAATGCCCACGTAGGGCAAACACATAAATAACCTTCAGGCAACAGCTTTGGAATATTCAGTCAATTTTATTACCGTCTAATGTTTTTGATTGTGCATACAGATACACTTGTTAGGCTATTTTTCAAACAAGGGAGCTAAAAATGCTGTTCAAGTTTCATGTATCAGCCTGCGAGGTGATCTTTTGGGTGCTAATTGGAGAGGGAGGCATTACGGTGGTAATTTGGCAGGTCAGCACAGATTGTATGCTACCTCTTGAGGGGGAATGTCATGAAAAGTAATTACCAGATATAATCAGTGTTTTATTAGTTTATTTCTAAACTCAATCCAAAAAATGGGCTCAGAAGGCTGCGTTTCGTGAAAGGCAGAGGGGTTTTCCTGGCAAAGGTGATACCTCAACTGCGACCTACTGAACTTAATTTATATTTAAAAATAGAAAAAGATAACAGCGCTAGGTCCTAAACAGATCAGCAGAGCCACATCTGCTTTATGTGCCTATAGGAAGCACAAACTATGACCGGTGCATCTGAAAACGCTGCAGTTTGGAAAAGAAACAACAATCAAAGGGGGATTTAAATAATGAATATGCTTTTCACGGTCAGTGAATTGAGAAATGTTACTTCATCTGTTGATTGAACTCTGTAGTCATGTTTGAGGCTGTGATTTGGGGTGTTTGGGATATTTATTACAATATACTATAGGTTTGACAACCAAATTTCAAGTCAGCATCCTCAGGCTTTTTCCGGAGCTTCCTCCTCAGTGGGGGCAGATTCTCAGTTGTTAATAATGTGATCAAAGTAAAGAAAAAGCTTGTTTACAAGATCAGCAATGAACTTTCACACTCAAACTGACAGGGGTTTTCACACTCATACTGACAGGTGTTTTCATTTCATATTACATTTATGTATCAGCCCAGTTACCAGGAGAAAATGTTGGCATTGTGCATTTCTGCAAACCATAAATACATTACATTTGCATGCTTCATATGTATCATATCAACATTTCTACACGCCTGCCAAACTGCAGACCAATGTTTGAGACCAACCACAAACCCGGTCGTGATTTAGCGAGTCATTGCTGTGTTTCCAGTGGCTTTTCAGTCCCCAATTTAGTGTTTCTCAGGGACCTGGCACAGGGTTTCCTGTGGCTTTTTAGCCCCCAAATGTGGGTGTTTTTTAGGGATAGTGCCATGAAAAGTGACTGTTGTTTTACTGAGACATCACCGCATTTCCTTCCAGGATAGTGGCATTGCTGCTTTTCCAGAGCGAAATGTGCCCAAAGCCAGGTATTTTAAGCCAAAACATGATCTTTTCCCAACCATAACCAAGTGTTTTTTGTGCCTTAACCTAACCACACATCGAGTTTCATCGAATCCGCTGCATAATGATATGCACATGTAACATATCCATGGTTTGCAGAAATGATAATGCCAATTTCTTCTGGCGAGGGAGCTGCATATGTACATTTATGTCTTTGTCATTACTGTAGGTCACATGTTGATCTGGCTGTTCTGCTTGTACAGGGTCTGTATGAGACATAAACCTCAACTGAGAAGTGGCTTGATGGGAAAATGGTCTGGCTGGTAGCATCTGTGTTTGTGACAAGGTTTTACTCAGGACTTAGATTCTCCAGATTTACATTTTAATGAAAAAGTAAGCAATAAGGCATCTACAAGGACAGTTTAATGTGATTTTTCTTTTTCTAAAATGTGCTATCACTAAAAGCATCCATGGATTGATTCAATAAAAGGTCACCACTGAACAGGGAAACTAGTTGATACGTAACCGCTGTCCACTCCATCAATGTCCCACTCCTCCTGCAGTGGTGGACATATATTTTGTCTTCCTGTCAAATATATAGAATTAGCTATGCGTTTAATAGCCAGCAGTAATTAGCTTGTGCATTATCCTGTTATGTTGTCTTTTAATCTAGCACCGCCCCAGACTGGTTTTGCTGAGGCAATACCAGTTTGCAGTCATCCATTTGACATATAGTAAAGCACTTGGGATTGGTTTTTATTATTGCTGACATGGTCAGATTTGATTAAAAACAGCACAGAATTGTAGACTTAGATGCACCTTATTCCAAACTCAAAATATTTCAGAGATGCTCAGTTTTCATTGTCATTTTTTTCTTCCTCTGGTCATCAAACCCAAAGCAAAGCCAGGGAACGCTGCTTTTGATCTAGCCACTACTCAAAAACCCTTTTCTGAGTTGATTGTTTCCTCAAGCTCTTGTCATATTTTTTTGTTGTTCTGCAGGTCAGGGGCCCCAAACAAGGCTTATCATTTGTGACATCCTCATTTTTTGTTGTACCAGTGTAACATTGAACAGACTGACTGCAAGGTGTATCTGCAGCGGGAAAATGAATAGTGACTCGAGCTGTCTAGTCTACGCACTGCTCTGCCTGGCTTTGCTTGATTCACTATCATCACATCAGTGGTGCGTGAGAGAATCCATTTCAAAATGTTAACTGCAACCTCCACTGTGTGACCTGATAGTCGCCTTAAGGAATGAGAATTAATGAAATAGGAACCATTTCAATTTTTATGCATGATAGCAGCAGTTTGTTAAGCCTTTGGTCTTCGCTTAATTCTGTTTTATAGCCTTCAAATCTAAAAGGCATCTCGTGGGCTTACGCTGTGTTATTAGGAATGCTAAAACATTGATAAACATTAAGAAAACATTCAAATATTACAAGAATTCCCCATTTTGAAAATTACAGAATATAATTTCTAATTATCTCTGTGAAATGTGTAAAATGAACTATTGTGGTGACGGTCCCGGCTTATATGAGAGCTTGATTAAGAAGGATTTGATTTTAATGAATCGAATGGATTACTCAGGCCACATAATGATGGCGCAGGGCTATGTGTCATTGCAGGAATCAATTGGCACTCAGGCAGAACACAAGGCTGCATTGACACTAGTCCCATGAGATATGACTGTCCACCCCTGGGTCAGGGTTGGGAGGCAACTACAGTAACGCTGCTCTTCTGCATTTGGCTTGTTTTCTCTTCTCCATACACATCAAACAGCTCCACCTCTTTACACTTTCAAATATTCCCTTTCAGAGTATTCTTGAAACCTATTTGACACATTTTCTCGACACTATCTTTGATGTCTCTTACCTTAGCAGACTCTTCTCGGAAACGGTGATATCTGGTGGGATCTCCACAACATCAAATATTTATGAGTGTTTTGGACGGCAATTAAAAGGACTACAGAGAGCCTCGGATTATATGTAGAGTGCAGACACACTGCCGTATTGCTTTATATCTTAACATCTGCCTGTGGATATGAGCATATTGTAAATTAAATAGAGTCTCTCTTGAATGTTACATACGGTCAGACATGAAAAGGAGAATACTTTATGAGGTGCAGCAATTAATGACGAAGCGGGGTTAGGATTATAATAAATCTTGTGAGATGTTGTTGACCTTGGGTGTTTTCCTTCTATGATAACCTTTTGTAATCAGTGTGTTGTCCTTAAATCAACTTGTGAAGTTTTCAGCAATCAAAGCAAATGTTATGTCATAATTTACATAAAAAAACACCTTAATGTTCATGAAAACAGGTTGACAGTACTGTTTTTATGGATGGAGCATCTCATTGTGCGACTGTGATCAGGGAGCGCTGAAAGGTGCTCCGCTTCCTGCTCATTCATCACAACAGCATGTGCCTCCTTTGTCTCAATCCGTCACGTGTTTGCCGAGTTGAAAACATCCCGCAGATCATCATTTACATCCGATCAATACTTTCTTTACAAGTGACAATGAAAAAATTCAATCAAGATGTACAGCGGCAGAGAGAAACTCCACATGATGTCTCATTGAATGAGCGCTCACAGGCTGGATTTGTTTCACTCTTCATAATGCTGAGATGAAACATGCAGAGTCAAGTTGTTCACAAATATTGGGCCTCATACAGGAAGCTATATACCAACACATTTTCTCTTTTTTTTTGTTCGTTTCCATGATTTCTTCTTATTTTGTTAGTGCCCCTTATTCTCTCGGATTCACCAGTTTTATTTTTTGCTCTTCTCTTAGGTAAGAGAAAATCCTATTAGTGGTCAAGAGCACTTTAACCAAGACTAGAGAAAAATATCTTGTGTTCACTGTCCACAGATTGTTTGTCAGATGCAAGGAAACACAAGTTTTACATTTGAGGAACACTGTAAAAGACACATGAATATCAGAGTAGAGTAATTTTAATGATTGTGTTATTAATTTTGTGGACTAAAGAAATACTGTTTGTTCATTGATCCCAGTAACTGTAATTTTAGTCACAGTGCTCCCTCTGCTGACCAGTGGTGGAATGTAACTAAGTACATTTACTCAGTACTGTACTTAAGTACAAATTTGAGGTACTTTTACTTTACCTGTGTATTTTATTCTCACACCACTTTCTGCTTCTACTCCACTACACTTCAGAAGGCAGGGCTGTACCTTTTACTCCACTACAATTATTTGATAACTTAAGTAACTAGCTGCTTTACAAATTAATATTTTTGCGCACAAACTGTATGAATCTATACAAGTGCATCTGAAACAATTAGTCGATTGATTAGACAATTAATCAGCAACTATTTTGATAATAATTTAATCACCTTTCATGCAAAGATATTTCATGAATCAAGCTTTTATTCCTTTAATGATTTTGATTAATTAACTGAGTAGTAAGTTCACACATTTTCCTGATTGTAATTACTTTCTTTTACTTAAGTACCAGTTTCAGTGCAGGACTTTTACTAGTAACAGAGTATTTTTTACGGTTTGGTTTTAATACTTTTACTTAAGTAAAAAAGAAATTACTAACTACAAAAATGTTTTTCAGGCCTGGAAATGGTTTGGAAGAGTTTTGAATATACATTGTTTTGGCCATTGTTTAAAATATGCTATAAAAATCCCAAAACATGTCTGAGGTTACGCAAATATGTTCCTTATATTACAAACTAAAAATCTAGTGCTGCACTGCGTGACCGTTGAAACGTCACCAGTATCACATGATGCACATAGACCAGATCGGCATCACTTCATTGCTCAGGTTGTGCCCCTTCTGAGTGAAAGAAACACACATCAGGAGGGAAACAGGATAATGCAGGAAAGCTGTTGTATAGCGAGGTAACCAAGGCTCTGCGGAGTACCCGTATGTGCCAGTCTGGTTTATTGGCATATGCAGCTGGTTGGTGGCCAGAATATCTAGCGAATGAGTAAAGCTAGCGCTTTAAGTGTGCTTATCCCTAAGTGCCTGGTAAGAGTGTGTTAAGTAATGTGTGGCTTTATCTTTGTGTAGACCTACGTATTTAAACTACTTACGATGGAAAAGTTATTGAAAAGTTTTGAAAATTAATCGGTAGAAATGTGTTTGAACCCTGTAAATACGTTCTCCACTGCTGCTGTCACGGCAAATGTTTTGCTGTTGCTGGGTTTTTGATTTTCCCGTAACACCAGTACTGACATGCTGGAAAATCACGTTAACTTTGTTTACGTTTTTTAACAGCACATCGATTTCACTACTGCAGAACTTCTTCTTACAGCCTTTTTGGTGACACTCTTGGGCATGTGTCCGAGTCTTTGCACACGTGACTACGCCTGTCCTTATATAGTGTTTAGGGAACATTACCAATGCTAATAGATTACCAGGGTTTCCCACACATCCATGTATTTGTGGCGGCCTGCCATGTTAAAACATCTACCGCCACGTTTGGGGGGGTGGAAGAGTTCAGTCTTTGCTGTGTCCATGGACCTGAAAAGCCTCTGAATTTAGAGAGGCAATATAGAATGATAGCAAGGACACACAGGCAGGTCAGGGACCCCACCCCCACCTCAGCTGCCCAACCGCAGTCACCTACCCCGACACAGAGATTCTAATTTTGTCGGAAACACTGGGTTATTTATGATCAGGTGGGGTTGATCATTCAGCACATCTGGGTAAGAGCAGATTTGCATGGATAAGAACGTTTGGTGCACCTGGAGTTGACCTCTGTTATTTCTTCTTCTAAACAGGAATCTAAGTGAAAATTTAAAAGAAATTTAAGAGAATGTTGCTTCATGAGACTCATTGTGTCACACACTGGGAGACTGAGAATTGACTAGAGGTCAAGTGTGGAGCAGATGTGGGATTAGACCTAACTATTGACCAGAGGGAGATGCTAATGTCAATCTATACACTGATTGACTGCAAATGGTTAGTGGGGATAATGACTAATTGGAAACCATCCGCCTCTTATCCCTGGGCATTGTTTGGCACTTTGATGATAAAAAGGCAACTATCATGAACACATGAGGCTAACCTACATGAGTATGGAGTGCTCAGCTCACCTATATTTTCCTCCTTTAAGTGGGGCTCGGCTGTGTTGCCATTTGTCTGGATGGTTATTGAGTGAGAGCTGCATCATTATCTAAATGAACTGGTGCTTTATTTATACTGGCAGACATCGTAGAAGCGTGGCATGTTTGAACTGACACCCTTGCGGAAACATTTATGCATTTTGCAGAGCAGCAGTTTGGTGGAAAGTGGTAAAAGTGTCTAACTGGAGTGATGGGGCACTTTACAAGATGGGCATCTGTTTAATTACGTGCAGAGGCAACCTCTGAGTGACTTTCGATGTGCAGCAGTGATCTGTGCCACGACTGTGTCCATGCAACATAAAGCATTTATATGCGTTTGAATGTAACATGAAGGGAAAAAATGATTTCTCTGCTCTCTGCTCTCTGTTTTTCTTGCCATCAGATGACATCTACAGTAGAGCAGAGACATGGTTATAAATATGACTTTCAGGGGTAGCTGGACTCCTCGAGATGAGAGAAAATGATATTTGTGCAGCCCGGTAATGTCCCCAGCACAAAATCAGACTGCGGATGATAATTGAAATTCAAAGGACATGGCATAATGGTCACACCATGGCAACCACGTTGGCCACATGACAGTAATGAAGTGGGCTACAATAAACAGAACCTTGGGTGGCTCCTGTAAATGAGAAAGTAATTAAAAGGACCACGATCAGCGCGGGGTGAAGAGTAGCCACACGTTTTGTATTCAGGGCCACATTTCAGGTACTGTGCTTTTGCTCTTAGTGCTCTCAGAAGACATTAGAAATGACAGCTGTGTTTACTGTTTAAACACTGAAAGTGTGTGTCACAGATTACTTTGTTATCACGCTTCCTGGAACACAAAGTTTTATCATTGATTGGCATCATCCTCTAATGTGGCAGACGAGAAACTGAATATTTGCTTGGTGAAGGATGTTCAAGATGATCTGAGTGAGGGAGTAATCACATAACAGACATTAGGAGGCTGGTATCGTTTAGAGTATTAATAATCGTATGAAGGATTTAACAGTGAGTACAATGTTGGCTTAATTTATGGAGTGAATCGTGACTGACCTGTCATTAAGATCTTAAAAAGCTTAAAATAAAACATTCATTCATCCTCAGTAAACGAACATGCCTTGACATTATCACCAGCTAAGACTCTAGTCACAGTGCTGCATGTAACACTGACAGATGAACTGCACATTTCATATCATCGTAACCTGTGTGGCAACAGAAAATAGACAATATTAATGCTATTCCCTCTGTGTTCTCTCAGTCGATAATGCATTCTGTTGATGATTGTATTGGCAGGGCATCATTTTCCACAGCAATCATTTTAGACTGGATAACTAATATTGGACACATTTAATCAGATTTCAGTCTTAAATTGCAAAATCAAAACTATATTGGTTTCTATTGGTTATTATAAATACAGTGTTGACAGGTGCAGAAGCCAAAACACAATGCACACACAAGAATTTAAGTGGGGTTGCACGGGGTACTTACTCATTATCAGTGCACTACATACAGTAGATGTCAGTCAGCACAGCCCCAGTTTGGAGAGGTGGCAGGAGTACTGACATGGAAGCTAAGCAATGTACTGCTATGGATGGGGGGCAGAAGCAAAATGTATTTTAGGCTCCTAAAAAAAGTCCCACCTAAAAATCCATACCTGTTTAAGTTTACTGTGTACTGAGGGCATTGTCACCGCTTTACTTTTACATCAGACAGCCTGTTGAACAGCTTCAATTCCCCATCTTTGCTATATATTCACATAACTAATCACTAACTTAATCTGCCTTAGTTTGCTGCGCAGGCAGCGTAGAGTGAGTTTTAAGAGCTTTTTTGTTAAAAACAACTGCGTGCTGCGCCTGGGGATGAAGTTGAGAGCTGCAAAACCAAAACAGAGAGCTGAAAGATGCTAAAACACTCCAGAGGGCACTCTGGGGGCAGCTGCAGAGTTATATGATAATCCCCCATGGGCTAATCACTATAAGACCTAACACCTTTCACATTACACAAAGTCATTTGATCCATTAATGATATTAAAATATTGAGTAGTGTAGCTTTATAATTGTCTAAAACAAGCATCACTATCCTGAGAGACTCTTCCATTTGTTGCGGTCTCCTCAGTGCACCTTAAATTTACCGTAGCTCTTAATTTAAGGAAGCTATAGTTTTGCTGTACCTCTTGTATCCCTGTATCAGCCAGCACTGTTTTCCACTCCTTGGCTGCTGTCAGTATAGATATTAACGTTCAGTTGTCATAGTCACTGTTGTAATTGGCAGGCACTTAATTGCTCAGCCCCTGTAAACATGATGCTCATGTTCTTTCAGTGATGAGTCATTAGTGGAAGGCTTGGCGTTTTGTTTTACAGTGAAGTGCAAGATGTATAACCATAATAAACAAAAGCTGAGCAGCATCCCTCGTCACAGTGGCACCACATATAAAATGCCTCTGTCGTTGTCACCGCCACCGAGCAGCTATTCCCTTTGAAGCTAAAGGAGAAAGCATCAGATATTCGCTCATGTATGTAGAATGAAGTTGGGGGGCCTTTCAAATGTTCTTTAATGTAGATGTCAGTCATGGCATTGAGATTTAAGTCACAGTGTATTTATCTTCCACGCTTTATATGATTTCAGTTTGAATGCGCTGTCTGTGTCAGAGCAGTCTGATGTAAATAAGGTTTCGTCTTTTTATTCCTACCTCCTGATATCAGTCGTTCAGTTCAGACATTAATTTATTGATGGGCTCTGAGCCCCCAAGACAGGTAACATCTGACTCGTTTCACACAGTCATAACTGTGAGGCTGATTACTATTAAAGCTGCAACTAGTGATTATTTTCACTGCCGATTAATACTTACCTGCTGCTGAATATTAATTGATGAATTGCTGGGTTTATGAGGTGAGAAATGTCCTTCACATTTTCCAAGAGTCCTTGGTGATGCCATAAAATGTCTTGTTTTGTCCGACCAACCATCCAGAACCCACAAATACTGAGTTTACAATGATATCAAACGAGATATCTGCAAGTTCCTATATTGGAGTGTTGGGCATTTTTGCACAAAAATGACAAATAATCCATCAGAAATTCAACCTTGAACCTTATTAAAGAAGCTGTTAATGATTGCAGCTCCAATTGGTATTGAAGTTTAACAGGTGTTATCAATTGGGTCAAAATTTGATTTACTTGCGATGCAGTTCTGTGGTTCCAGTACAAACCCTGATGCATCTCACCTTTTGCCATATATTCTTTTTCATTATTGTCTGACCACATTCACAACAGCATAAACATTACTAATGTAAATAATTAAACATATATGCAAAATCTGTACGTAAGATGAGGGTTGTGGCACATCGATTAAAACAAAGATCCCATTGACCAAGTGTTGAAATATGAAGAGCAGCCTTTTGTGTTGCAGGATCTTGATGCAGAAGTGGTCGTAGGTACTTAAGCCCAGTTCAGACCAAAGATTCACGATGATGAAACTATTTTATAACGTTGCAGAGAAAAATTGCAGCGGTGTGAGCTGGCCTCTCTGAGCTTGATTTAAGCCAGCTGTTGGTGTCACTTGCAACTCTGCTGGTCAAACACCGGCGACTGGTTTTAGAACATAAGGCACATCGCCTGTTTTTAACAGCCAGTTGGTTTGTAATTAAGTCAGCTGGTCAAGTCAAAATGACCGCCAAGTACTCTGTTTCCGTCCTCACTCCGTGGGTCGCTGCTGCTGCTTGCTGTACTGTATGTGCTTATGTCCCCCTCACACACATAGTCTCATTGACTGATTAATTGGCACTGGTTATTTATATTATGGTGGCATATTTCTTATGAATGCAGTCCATCTGATGCTCATTCTGTTTCTGTTTTTCAGTGTTTCATCGCTATTACAAATGCAGCTGTAGCAGTATCTCACTATCACTATCCTCATTCATGTTTTAAGAAGCTACAAATTATATTCAGCCACAAAATAAACCTGAAAAGCTGCAAATCACAATGGAAGTACAAAGAGTTGTTGCATAGAGATGATACACCATCTCATCTAGTTGCATTGGTGTGAACCGGCATGTTTTTAGAATGTTGCAGAACGGCGAACTGCAAGTAGTTTCAACTTGTTTTGTTGCGAATCTTTGGTCTGAACTGGGCTTAAGTCGAGTTGAGTCACTTCACTAAGAGGGGACATGGGTAGGTTTAGGCAACAAAACCACTTGCTCAGGGTTAAGAAAAGATTGTGGTTGACACGACTAATGATTCATGGGACTTAACAACTGATTAATGATTGAGTAATGACCGACCAACACCTGACTAGGTTTTAGTAGTGACTTAACGCTGCTGTGTGTGTTTTAGAAAGATAGGGCGGGAAGAGAGACGGTGGAAGGTGGACTATTGCATGCAGTTTTTTTGTCAGTTATAAATAATGTGGACTGTTGCGGGTCGAGTCTCATCTCTAGATGCAAAGCAAGTGCTTTCCTAAAGTAGCTAGACACAGATAACTGTCCGCAATCTGTCACACCTGTTGGGTCAGTGACTATATAGCGGCTTCTAGATAAGTTTAAAATAGCCACCCAAAGATGCCTTACCGGGAGATATGATCATCTCACTGTCTTTGGTTTGTTTGTACTTACTGATTGATGATCCAGGGTGCTTCAGGTGGTTGAAGAGTTGACTGATTTGATGATAAATGGAGAGTTGCGGGATGATGCTATACAGTAAGATGATTGCCCTGACTGTCTCATCAAAATGAAATAAAAAATCCCCATCCAAACAAATAATCTTCAAACTAACCAGACCTTTACCACAAAAGAAAAAAGTTCAAATCAGTATGGTATTAAATGATTTCATCAAACAATAAACTAAGATTAACCACACACAGGGGTTGAAGACTGTAACCCCATGGTGTCTTCCACACTCCACACTTGCGTCAGCACACCTACCTTTAATTAAAGGTTACAGAGGTGCCAGGTCAGGTGACGCATTGAAGTGACTCAAAACAGAAAAAAAAAAAAAAAAATCGAAACTGGAAGGGCTTGGTAGAACTGACTGCGCTGAGGACACTGGCCTCATCCTTTGTTGAAATTTGCCACTTCCTCTCAGTCTTGTCCACCAGTTCACTGGTGGTAAAACAAAATAAAAATATGAAGCATTCAGATACAGATTTGGATATTGATTACCATGGCAACGATTGAAGCTCCAAAGCATTTGTGTGAACCTTGATTCTGATTATATTAACATCTCTGTGTGATCCAAAAGACGATTTTCCTGCCTTGGCTGGACAATAAAGTCTATTCTCTATTATTCTCTTCTCTTCTCTTCTCTTCTGTTCTCTTCTATTCTCTTCTATTCTATTCTCTTCTCTTCTATTCTCTTCTGTTCTCTTCTCTTCTATTCTATTCTATTCTATTCTATTCTATTCTATTCTATTCTCTTCTGTTCTCTTCTATTCTATTCTTTCTCTTGACATATTAGATTTGAATCATGATGTAAATACACAAATATTCATTTTGACATTTACTTTGCAAGTCATTAACATTATAGACATTCACTGTGAATTCATGGATTGCAATAGCAGCAGTACACAGAGTTTAAATATCAGGCATAAATGTCATTCAGATCGAGAAAGATGAAAATGTTAGCTGCTATTTGAAATGATTTTCTTGTTTCCTTGCCTTCTAGCTGTCATTGTTTTTTTTCTTCCCTCCTCACCTTTATTTATCCAGAGACTATAGTTGCTAAGCAGACACTGTCTTTGCAAGCAATGCCATGTTTCACATTCATAAAGTTACACTCTTTCACACCGGGGAGCTGCCCTTCACAGATCACATGGTCTGCTATTGAACAGCTCCACTGAAGCAGTTACTTCAGTGCTCGCTCAAGACTACCTCTACAGTAGTTATCAAGGGGTAGAATAAAGGAGAGAGGGGGTTTACATGTTCACCTTCCACACCTTTATTTTCTCAGCCGCAATCCAGCAGTTCCCCGATTTCAGTCTTTTCTGCAGTTTAATTGGCTCACTGTGGGATGAACCAAAGTGCTCAGAGGCATTAAACACAAAATATTAGAGCGATCAGACAATGTGTGAGTTATTGGTTTTGGATTGAACAGAGGATGAGGATCATAAATAATACAGGTTTACACACAATGCTTAGATCATGTAAGAAAAACACAGAGAGCGCTCAGTGGTCGGTCCTTTTTATCAATATATTTATTGTGTCACAGTGTTTGTCTTTACTCCACTTCTCTTGTTGCTGTCTTTTGAGACTACTCTGTTTTGTTAAAGCTGTCATTAGCAGCTGCTCTTTTATCATTCTCCCCATCATTTAAAATGTGTTTTGATTTATCTGCATTTTTAAAAGCCAAGGCAGCATCTAAGAGATGTCTGTCATTCTGAAAAACATTCCTCACCACTGTTTTGTAAATACGGGAATAAAAGGTTCTTTTGTCACCCCTGAGCTAACCACCCAAATCTATGAAGTAAAGGGTAATAGGTTTAATTCTTGGCTAAGGCTCCCAAATTATAGGCTATTGATGGTTCAAGTGGAATTTAAGCAAAAAGACTTGTTACTCATTGCTAACAACAAAACTTGCCTGGAGACTTAAAACCTTGCGAATGATTAGATTTGTACCGAGACCTCAATTATAATAAGCGGTCAGTAAACAAAAGGAGATGTGATGTAAAATCCATTTCAGCTGAAGTGCTCTGCACAATACCAGGAACACCTGTGCAAAATAATGCAGTCCAGACACACAGCTATTAATTCAGGGTCAATGAATTTCATTTTTTTCCTCCGTAAAGAACAGAAATGCACCAACACCTGCAGAGAACATTGTATCAAACCGTAGCCCTAGGTCTGCTTTCATAAGTATGATGCAAAAATATTTCTTTTGTATCCAGTAATATGCTGTTCCCACAGAGTTATGAACCACACAGCTGAAGGGCTGAAGGGTGAAACAATGTAGTGTCTTCCTCAGTATTTTCATTCGCTATCACAGGCGTTGCAGGTTCACATCCTCAGAACACCAAAACATTTTTGTCTTTTACAGGATGGTATTAAAGTTTTTTTGTCAGACATACAAGAAAACAAAAACAGCTCATCAAAATGTAAATTTTGAGAAAGTACAATATTTAATCTCAACCAATCAATATGTTAAAAGGGCTGAATTACCCAAGTGTCATGTTTTCATTTATATCTCAACACATAGCTGTTAAACTACAAGAACAATCTACCAGTGAAAATACATGTGCATGCTTGCATTGCAGTGGTATGACATTTTCACAATATAATAACCATCTCAGAAAATATCAGCATATCATGATACACAGTATTACACAGTTTTTATTGTTATTATCACATACAGTGACTCTTAAAGGAATGAAAACAGAAGGATTATATTGGTGAAGCAAACTTGGTGCAGCATTTTTTTAATGGAATTATGTGTAAAGACAGACTGACAGGCAGTCTGGGGGAAAGGAGATGTGCACACACAGGTGAGATTCTCTGTCTGGATGCTTTTTAAAAATACTGTTTATAAGTGAAAGTACACCTTATGATAACCATCAATTTTCATTGTCCAGTATACGGTGAAACTGGTATACCACTCAAGTTATATGCTTTTACTGGACATATGTTCAAAATAGCCTTCTTTTAAACAGCAATAAAACACTTCAAATTAAATGACTTGAAAAAAGCTAAATGAAGAAATGGTCTATTGAACAGAGTGAATATCAGACATTTAGTGGCAGAGACAAAGGAGGGAAAGAACTCGTGCACCAAGCTTCACAGTAAATCACCAAACCTGCGCTCCACTGTCTGGCTTGCTGTGGTGGAATGAAGCGCATCATACGCGCGGTGTGTTGCAGGTCTTCCTGGAGAACATGATCTCTGATGCCGTCACCATATACACCAAAAATGCTAAGAGGTAGACTGTGGATGTGTCATATGCTCTGAAGAGGCAGTGATGCACTGTAATAGATCCGTCGGTAATTAATATCCACAATCTGTTCTGTGTAATTTAAGTTTATAATTAAGTTGTCTTGGCAACATATATTTTAGATCATACAGTGTTAGGCTATTTAATATGCTCTTAATGAATTTATATATTTATATGGCATATTCCCCACCAGAAAACTGGGAGTGAGTTACTGCCACAAGCAAAGGAAGTTCAAGTGTCTCAGGGTCTTATTTACGAGCGAGGGTAGAATCTAGCGTGAGATGGATTGGTGGTTTGACACAGTGTCTGCGGTGTCTGTCATACTGAAGATAACTGAGCCAGAAGGCAAAGCTTGCGATTTACTTGCCCATCTACGTCCCAACCCTTAGCTATGGTCATGAGCTATGGGTCATGACTGAAAGAATGAGGTTGCGGATACAAGCGGCTGAAATGAGTTTCCTCTGAAGGGGGCTTGGCTCAGCCTTGGAGATAGGATAAGGAACTTAGACATCAGGAGAGAGCTCGGAGGAGAGCTGCTGCTCCTTTGCATCAAAAAGGGCCAGTTGAGGTGGTTCGGACCTCTGATCAGGATCCTCCTGGACGCCTCCCATTAGAGGTGTTCTGGGAACGTCCCACTGGTAGGAGGCCCCAGGGCAGACCCAGAACAAGCCGGAGGGATTATATATCTCATCCGGCCTAGGAACACCCCTGCATCCCCCAGGAGGAGCTGGAAAGTGTTGGTCGGGAGAGAGACGTCTGGAGTACTTTGCTCAGCCTGCTGCCCCTGTGACCTGGCCTCGGATAAGCGGTTAAATATGGATTGATGGATGGATGGATGAACGGATTTCTCACTGGACATTTTTGCTGTTGATATTTTCATCTGCCAGACAACTACACATGATGCCAGCAAAAAGTCAGCATATGGTGATGAAGTAACAGAATGTGTACCCCCTTGGAATAGTGTTCCTCTCTGTTAATGCATAGCGCCCCTTTGGTTGTTAGGGTTAGGGCTAAGCAGAGGTGTAGTGGTAGTTAATGGGTTTGGTGTACTACTAGGTGAGTAGGTTACTGAGGAGGAAGTGGGTGCACTCTCCCGTTTATTCCAGTGGATTTTTTGGTTGATAGGTGGGTATATAGCCAGAAAGAAGAAGTTGGTATACCCTGTATACTGCCTATACCTTACACTACATCACTGGAGCTAAGGGTTTGTGTGAGGTTTAGGCAGGGGGAAACACATATCGACAAGGAATTAGACTTTGACACACCACCGGCCAACATAAACCCTAATTCCACTGCAACCCTAGTGCATGCAAGTGTTTTAAAAATGCCAGAACAGACATATGTGGGTTTTGATCAACAGTGCATTCTCCCAAAATGACTAAGCAGTCGAATCAACACGTCTCTAAAAGAGTTTCAACAAAATCTGAACATTTTTCACCCTTATGAAAAAGGGTTAAAATGCAGAGCTGTTGAAGTTGGCTGTGTTTGTTTTGGCTCAGTGTACCTAATACACTGGGAGTATTTTTTTTCTGGAAATTAAATTAAACAGCCATTTCTAGATATTTGCTTTTGGCTGATCCAGATAATCCGATGACTGAAACAATAAAGGTGCTTCAGGAAATGTATTAAAAAAAATTTAAGCAGTAGTTTTTGACAACCTTTCTTTTGTTTAACTCCTAACAATCTTATATCGCCAAACAGAGCTAGGTTTGTAAAGGCAAGTGAGCAAGCACCAAAAGCTGCTGCATACAGCTGTTGTGTGAGCACGGCGCAGTACTGAGGGGCGGGGATTTGCTGTCTTACAGCATTCAGGGGGATCCGTGTCCCCATCCCCCTGTAGGAATTATTACAGAGCAGGCTGTTTGAAGCGAGCACTACTGTATCAGATTAGTCTCTTCTTGGTACAGTTTGGTTTCTGAACTGTTGTGAGCCATTTCAAGCTCTTTTGTGACAGTTGTCCCTTATGGGCTATTGCTGTTGAGACTGAAGCAAATTTGAAATTAATTTGGTGCAGTACAGCAGACTAAGTGTAAGCCTTCGTGTACCATGTCGTTGAGTAATTGAGGTCTGATCAGTGTTGAGAGCACCGGTTGGATGAGTGTCTGAGCTGCCAGAATTTACTCCACAGCTGTCAGTGGTCTTGAGCATAATTCAACAAAACATATTTGATGTGAGTTGCCCACTTGATTACTAAGCTCTTTCCTCTAATACACAAACCGGCTCCAGCATCTACACAGGCACTCGCTCTATACTGCATGTTGGAATATGATGCAGGCCACAGGAACCGTGTCTGACAGAGATGTACTGTCAATATTCAAGGGCAAACAAAACAAACTTACATTCAAGAGCTGAAATTGATTCCCAAAGATATCACATAGAGCTGCCAAACTGGTGCTGTGTTTTTCATTTCCTGTCTTTTATTAACCCCTCCATACTTGTTCAGTGCTCTCTGCCGAGCGTACTGTACATCACAGCGAAGCTCCAATGTACCATTTTTCAAGAAACATAATATCTCCTTCTTTTGGTGAAGGCTACATAAATCTGAATCCTTTATCAGCCGCCAGCACACCTCCTCGAAGACGCCCGGGCGGATTCTGTTATTTTTATCTAATCATTTCCTGAGCATATTCTGGTGTCAGGATCCATCCTGGCTGACAAGTGCTGGTTCCATTTGAGTCCCCTATCGCCCTGTTTTTCCAGTGTTTTGCCATGACACCTGACTGATAAGTGTGGTGTTCAGTGTGTGTGTAGAAGAGGGGAAGGATTTCAGCAGTGACACACCGCATTTAGCACAGTGAAGCCGTTCAGCAGTGCCCATGGTGGCAGTTTATCTCATAAATGTTTTTGTTTTATATTTTGATTGAGGATTTTATGCCCGCAGACCTCAGGATTTGATGGCACTTTTGAGACTCCTGCTTATTCACCGCAAAAGAAAAATGGCGTCTTGAGGAAATGTGAAGTGTCAGAGATGTCATTAATCCACAGGCTTCGGTCAAAGGAGCCACAATTTGCATGAATTTGTGGCCACTGTGAAACTAACGTCAGATTTAAATTGCGGCTATATTTTCTGCCTTTGTTTAAATTTTATTTTATTGTGCATTTATGGCATTAAATTAGCAACTTGCCATTTCTAACTGTTTGGAAATTCTCCAAGCAGATTGAGAAATGCTCTCCATCGTGAGCCTGGCATTATTAAAAAAAACAAACAAAAAAAACAAAACATCCAATGGCACAGGGAGTCATATTTCTTGACCCTGAAACGCTGCTTTCCGGGTGATGCTTCTGGATAAAAGGGTTATTGTCACTTGCCAATCAATTTTTAGTGTCAGGTTTACTATTTGGCAACAAATGGAAACTCACTCATGCAGCTCACCCTCTTGCTGATTGCATCTCTCTGATCAATCTGTGTCTGTCCCTCATTTCTTTTCTTTTTTTTTGGACCAAGACAACTGAAAACTACCAGAGAGTAAAGAGGAAGTCCAGGTTACAAAATGTGCCCTTTCTTCCTTTTGTGTGTGTATGTATGTGCATTGAACCCCACCGCTGGGCCCAGAGAGGGCAGCGAGAGGGTGTTATGTTGCTGAAGTCCACCACTCCCATTTGCCTGTCTGTCAGATGTCTTGCTTGGCTGAGCTCCACACAGTGATGGTGTTGACAAAATGACAGGAGGGGGGCACACTCCAGTGAATGTCAATTTCGCTGCAAAGCACCGTTTCCCCAGGAGCGCTGAAGCTCCCACACACCAAAACAGAAAAAAGGGAGAGAGCTGTAGTTTACAAAAGGCAAGCCCCACACATTTGAATATTTGCATAAAACATGTAGGGTCATGTGCGTGCATAACGATGTACGTACGACATACACAGCCTCTGTTCTTATACAAGCATAATGCGAGTGAAATTATACCCCGGCAGCTGCAATTAGCTGGCACATAAAGGAAATCACGATTAGAATGCTACCTGACGTTTCGCCGCTGTGACGGGGTGGTGATGGTGTGTGTCTGAGCACAGATTCAGTGTCGTTGGTTCACGCAGATCCTGTGTTCTCTGCGCTCTTCCTCGGCTCGCTTACTGTCCTGACTTGACTGGTGGGATTAGAGATGCATTCTAATGTGTCTCTAATCTTATAATCTGTCTAATAGGGGCACAGTTACACTGGAGCCCTTCTAATATAAACACAGATCGAGTTGGGGGACTGTGGAGGTTATTGGGGACATTTAGTACAGATCTGAATCTATAAGCTTGACATCAGAATTCACAGAGCATTCCTGTTTGTAACTGCATTAAGCGACTGGAGCTGCATTTGCAAAACTCACCTCAGATGTTAAATAAGTTATCCCCAACAACCTCCCTGGCGTGTTTAGCAAATTAGCATTTGATGACAGGTGTTTGGATTAACGCTGATTTAATGAGCTTTATGAAAGTCCCTGGAGGATGAATGCGGGGTTTTGGGATTACCTACTTCCAGGATACTGTTAAAGACAGGCAAATGGAAAATCTCTGCTCCAAATCCATTAAAATCTGTCCATGCCCTTATCTGCACGCCAGGAACGCTAAAACAACATCACACCTCCACTTCTACTAATGTGCAAGTGAAACAGATGCCTTTATTGTAGAGATGTGAATCTCACAGTATGTGAGTATTAGATATCTTTGGGTGCGTATTTGGAAATGGATTGTCATTACGGCATTTTTCATCTTGATGGCACGCTTAATTGGAAATGCGCACGCAAGGTTGTTCACTAGGCAGCAGTCTCCAAGGTAGCATAAATGTTCTTAGCATTACTGAAGAAGCTGATTTTGTACTAGTTTGTCTTTTATTTTCACTGACTTATTGATTAGTATTATCAAAGTAATTCATTAACCATTACATACTGCTCATATTTTATACCTTCACAACCAAGAATCCCCTCATAACAAGTGTCTATAACAAATTTTGAGTCACATTTCTATTACGAATGTATAAATAGCCCATCTGACATTAATAAATTGGTGATTAATTCTTAATTAATCCTTCAGAGAGCAGGGAGAGTGTATCCTTTAGGGTTTACACCTCTTATTTATGGAGAAAAACATCTACTATCACATAATATCATGTCCTGTTTTACCTCAGACACGTAAACATAAAAGCCATCAGGATTTAAGTATATTTTAGGAACTCAAAATGCAAGAACATTCTGGAACTGTGTGGTTTATTATATGACCATTTATAGCCATCACAACCATCAAATACCGTCGTCACTGCTACTGTTAATCATTAAAACATCCTAATAACCACTATCTAATTATAACTGTTGACCAATAATTGAAAATTTAACCAGCAGACAAAACATTTTGTATTTTAACTTTTTGCAACCTCTTGCATTTGTGTTTCTCACTTTGCAGTGAGGTGTCCCTGTTTTGCAGTCCTGTCGTGCCTTAAATGGCAGCTCAGATGCCTTTATAGTCTGATGATCCCCCCCAACCCTTCTTTAGATCTCTGTTGGTTTTCAGGGAATTGATCTGTTTTAATTAGTTTATTTTGAGGTTATCTTGTAACATTGCAGGTGCTTGTGCTTGCAGGTACTGATCTCGCCACAGTGACTAGACACCCTGTGACAGGCCTGTGGGCTAGTTTTAAATGGCCCATAGCTTGTCTTTCAAAATATACTATATGTGGCCTGCCACACTATATTGGTTGATGAAACAAAGACCACTTTGCATTTTGATTTTGTTCACCTATTAATGGCAGGACTGTCCTACAGTTTGTAGACTTGCACCAAGTAGGCACTACACTAGCAGAACTAATGTGTTTTCATAAACAGATGGTTAATAAGCAAAGGATTAATTACCTTACAACAGATATTTCCTGTAGCAGACATGGCCACAACAAAGAAGCGAAAGATGACAGCATGGTTAGCAACTTTCAGGATCAGTGCAAAGTTTAATACTTTTTCAGTCAAAGATGAAACATTTAGGATTCATTTTTTAACAACTCATTTGATGTGAGAAGCAGCTGGCATCCATTTCACATTATGTATTCTGGCCCCCATTCAGAAAAGTTTGGACATCCCTGCCCTATAACCTCTATTCCTTGTGTGCACCGTGATCACGCCTATGCTGTTGTACTCTTCCACTGTTTCCAGATTCCCCCATGACACGTCCAAAACCAACAGGTGCCTGTCTCGGTCAGACAGTGACAGTATCAAGTATCACCTTGAACTCTATCACCACTTTACTGTTAAAACAAATATAGACAGACATGGGATGCACAGTTTCAAGATTCCCTAAAACCACCCTTTTCCTTAATTTGACCCACACTGATGGGTCTTAAATCCATTTTAATAGAGTTGGGTCAACTCAACCTGTAACAGCCTCAATTTGCAAACATTTCTAGCACCTGTAAAAAAAGTTAAAGAATTTCAAAGATTTTCTTCTTGTGCATGTTGGGTCACTTTCAGAAAAGACATTAAATTCCGGCTAAAAGAACGACATTTAGGGTCTTTATACTGCTGGCAAATGTCAAAGCAGGTCAAATTTGACCCGAACAGTATGCACACTTTTCCTTTGTGGCATTTATAGCCAATCAGTGTATTTGTACTCTTTCTTCAAGGAAATAATGCAATACCTACAATACACTCTCATGGATGTTAGCTCTGGTTTGTTCAACAAAACCAATACATACGTCAAATATTAAAGGCTCTATTGTTTTTGTAACATTACCTCAGATTTCTATTTGACAAAATTGCTCACATATCTGTTTATGGAGGATGTGGCTCTGCTGTGGGTAAGGCTCGGGCCAAAATAGCTCCAGGGTTTTGCTCCAGGTTTTCAATTTAATCTAAAAGCTACCCGAGCTGAGACCACACAGTGGACAATATTTTGTGTATATGTAGTAATGAGTAAAGACCACATTCATTTGTATTAGCAGTACATGTCCTGTGAGATCAAGCTCACAAATGAGTCAACATTACTTATTTTGGCTTAAATACGAGTGGATATGAATATTAAAAATGCACCATGTGTGACCACCACTTATCACATCACCATATTAAAACAATAAAACATTAAGATTAGCACTTAAATGTGCACATCTACACATCAACATTTTCATTTTTGTTAAATCTAAAACTGGAAATACTGGAAAGACTTATGGGCTAAAATAATATTTAGTCACAGGAAAGATTATCTAAATAACCAAAACCTCAAAGCAGTTTATAAGCTTTCATTCCTCGAGTCCTTGTTACTTTGACTCCTTGACTCAGCATGTGATGAGAATATTTTATTTCCTTGCCTGCTGGCAACCTGAAATATTCTTTGACAATGTAAGTTCAGTGTGCATTCCATGAATTCCGGTATTTTCAGGAAGTTCAGCGTGTCTTTCACCTCGAGACGCTAATCCTCGTCGGACTCATCACAAAGTCATGTGTGTTAGGACCCAATAATGTGTGGTTGTGGCGAATCTCCACTACAAAGCTCATTGTGTCTGGCCACCTGCAGGCATTATGAATAATTTGCTGTGTTGCTAGAAGTGTTTTAATGTCTTCATTCTGGTGAGCGCATTATGCATGCCTGTTGTGTGAATCCCAAATTGTAGAAACAGCTTGGTGTTGTTTTTCACAAAGAACCTTTGCATAAAGAGAAAGGGATGCAGGTGTCATGTGAGGCATGCATCTCAGTAATGATTAATAATAACAATAACTGGATTATTCTGTTGCAGCTACAATGATTGTTTGTTGATCAGCAGAGTATTGATTGGAAACAATTTTTCATTATTAATTAATCGTCAGGTAATTTGTCAAGCAGGTTGTAGCTTCTCAAATATAATTATGTTTATTTTACTCTCCCGTGACAGTAAAATTAAATACTTTTGGGGTTTGGACTGTTGTTTGGACAAATTGGGACTTTTAAAGATGTTATCCTGGGCATTTTTACAGTGTTCTGACATTTTAAAGACCAAACAATATATTGATTACTTGACAAATAATCTGTAGATTAATCTGCAATGAAAATGATTGTTAGTTGCATTCTTTCAAGTAGTCATCCCTTGTTAGACGAGTCAGAGTAGTACTACGTTGTGTTTTTTAAACCACCATACAAATGAAATCACTTGGCATTACAGAGAAACAAAGGCTCAACGTGGGATCCAATACCTAGTGTGAGAGAGAATGTCAAACAATGGTGTTGAGCTGGAAACTTGACAGGTTTAAAAAGACATGAACAATGGTCACCTGTGGGAGTTAAAAATTGTCCCTGCTGGACATGACCTTGTCAATCTTCTCCTTATCAGCCTCAATCCAGACAAAGGGTCTGCGGTGTCACCTGCTGTGGGCATTGACTGCAACTCAGTAGGAGCACCTCTCAGTTTGCCTGTCTGTCCTTGAATTTGAGGAGATGTTTAAAGACCCAGTCCTTCAAATCCCCCCACTGCATTCAAATGTACTTCACAGATAAAAGACTAGGTGCTCATAGATTAAAAAATACTTATTACAGCCATAAATTAATTTTTCTACAGAAACTTTTAAACTCCAGTGGAATAGTTTTCCTGTCTATTAGGGCTACATGATATGTTGTTTTAACGTCAGCAATGCGATGTGCCCTTTCGCAATCGTCACATTAAGTGCTCGATATACCTTTTCTGTGTATATGCACTGTTGCGTGTAACTTTTAAAATTACATTCACCAAAAATTTGTTTTACCAGCACCATTTTTTTTGCTCCATCCATTCATTGTCATCCACTTGTTCGAGAGTGGGTTGTGGGGGCAGCAGGCCAAGCAAAGCACTCCAGACGTCCCTCTCTCCAGCAAGGCTTTCCAGCTCCTCCTGGGGGACCCCGAGGCGTTCCCAGGGCAGATGAGATATGTAAAACCTCCAGCATGTTCTGGGTCTGCCCCAGGGCCTCCTACCAGTGGGAGGTGCCCGGAACACCTACGATGGGAGGTGCCCAGGAGGCATCCTGATCAGATGCCCGAACTGCCTCAAGAGACCCCTTGGGCGTGAAGGAGCAGCGGCTCTGCTCTGAGCTCCCTCCGGATGTCCGAGCTCCTTACCCTATCTCTACGGCTAAGCCAAGCCACTCTTCAGAGGAAAACCATTTCAACCGCTTGTATCTGCAACCTCATTCTTTCAGTCATAACCCATAGCTCATGACCATAGCTACGGGTTGGTTAAGTCTAGAAGAGCCACACATTATCTCCATTCAAGTTAGCAGAGGGCTAAACCTGAAGTTAACTACTCAGCCGGTGGAAGTTTCTAATGCGCTTGCTCTATGGGCCCAATTATGTGAAAGAGCTGGGTGAATTTATTCCCAAGAACTCAAACTTTTTTGGCTTCATGTGCCACTGAGCAACTTTCATTGGGATGAATGGCGCCCCACCTCCAACACTGTATCCAGCTCTTGTTATACATTCATGAGTCTGGTGGGCTTTGTTATAGAAAGTGAGACTCTCCTGTGTTGGTGTGTAGAGAAGCACAGTGAGCAGCATATGCCGCAGACACAGTAAAGCGCATGCTTTTTCATGGGTAGTGAAGTTACAGCAGTCAGCAGAAAGTGTCTCAATAAGGTCAGGGTTGAGTATTATGACTGTAAAAAGGGCTTTGTCTTGTGTTTTCTGTACAGAGGAAATTAAGCATCCTTTTAATGCAGTGTTAAGGCAACATTTGCTGATCATCTTCACCGCAGAGTTATTGGACTGTAAAAGGTGGTTGCCATAACAACAAAGCTTATTGAAATTAACCTAAAGAAACCAGAGGTCTCCCGACTACAGTTCAGAGCAGTGAAGCTGGAAAGGTTACACTAATCTACAAGAGAAGCCTTGCGGATACTACACAATGCCGTTGTTCCCAACTGGTGGGTTGTTGTCCAAAGGTGGGTCATAGGTCCGTTCTAACTGGACTGCAAGTGACTCGCAAACATGTCAAGTTTGTAAAAAACACACTTAATTTTGAAGTAAGTAAGTAAAGTTTATTTATATAGCACCTTTCACAGATATAAAATCACAAAGTGCTTCACAATAAAAGCAAAAACAGACAGTAATACAATGAACATTTAATCAGTCAGCCAAAGGCCTGTCTGAATAAAAATGTTTTAACTTGCTTCATAAAAATAGTACAGGAATCTGTGGATCTCAGAGAGGAGGGGAGAGCGTTCCAGAGTTTGGGAGCAACAGCTTGAAAAGCACGGTCACCTCGGGTTTTAAAATTGGTCCTAGGGATGGTGAGTAAAATCTGGTCAGAGGACCTAAGAGTCAGATTGGGCGAGTATGGGAGAAGGAGGTCGGCAATGTACTGTGGCATCTGACCATGTAAAGCTCTACAAGTTAAAACCAAAATTTTAAAATTAATGCGGAATTTGATCGGTAGCGAGTGCAGAGAGGATAAAATTGGTGTGATATGTGATCTCTTGTTACTACTGCTTAAAATCCGAGCAGCTGCATTTTGGACAATATGGAGCCGGTTCAAAGTGGTTTGGTTTAAACAGGTAAAAAGAGCATTACAGTAATCTAAACGAGAGGAAATAAAAGCATGAATAATCATCTCCATCTCAACTCTGGTCACCACAGATCTTAATTTAGCAATATTCCTCAAATGGAAAAAACAAGAGCTAATAAGCTGACTGACATGACTGTCCAGGGACAAAGACGGGTCAAGACTGATACCTAGATTTCTGAAGTACTGTGAATTCCTGCTGTAGAGTGAGCGACTAACAGACAGCTACTTGACAGAGACAGCAAACTAGCTCAACGACATGGCCAAATGCAAGTATGACACTGAATATATTCAACTGTGTGGACCTTTAACTAATGACTAAGATTTCTCCTGACCCCATGGCTGTATTCTGATTTAAGGGTTCTTTGGATTTGTCTATTGCTTGAGAGTGACACGCATCTGCATGATTACTTCTTTCAAAATAGAGCTAATCATGTCATCTGCTTTCTTTTTTTTTCTTTTTTTTTCTTTTCTTCATTTTTATTTAACAGAAAAATATTGCAGTGTCACTATTTTTCCAGTGTTGTCGAGCCCTATTTTTTACTATTCGAGAAACTAAACACTTGGTGCTAGTAAAAGTCAGCAGTTTGCTCTGAGTGTGTTGGTATCGAAAATACTTCCTCTCCCAGCCTGGACTATTTAGCAGTCTCTGCAGCATATTGGGGTGTCCCATATCTCTGACTGTTCATCCCGTGAGTCTCTCAAAGCTTGTGTAATATGTTATACAACTTACATTAATCCAACACCTCCCAACCTGAGTTGACAACAGGTTCCTCTGAATATAGTGCTTGGCTGCATAGCGAGCAGAATCCCATTACTTAAATGGATAGGACTAATAATAAAATATTACTTCCAACCTAACCGGATTAACAATGATCTTGTGCTCTTGGGAATTTGAGCTTCCATTCCATACAAACACCTTTTTTTATATACAAAGCTTTTAAGCAAGTTCATTTCACTTCTGCTGCTTTGTGTTCCTGGATTGGGAGGAGGGATAATAAATGCATGGTGGACAAATAAGGAGGGGGGGAAAGGCAGGACTCTTTAAATAGTCTGTTTATGTGCTTACTGCTGCACCTCACTGTATAGCTGAATTAATGCCAAGTACACACACGTCAGGTCAGCTAGGGAATGCTAAGCATAGGAAAATACAAGCAGTTTGTAGACTTCACGCCACAGAAAATGCAGATGAAAGAAAAGGGTGAGACACACTGAATCAGCAACCGCGGCTGAACAGTGAGGCACACCGTTCACAGGATTCTGGTCTACTTAGGCTGATTGGTATCTCTGCATCTACTTCAATGTTCTTTTCCTGTGTGATTGTTTACTCAAAACCCTTAGCGTAGAAAGAACCCTTTACTTTTTGATGTAAGCGGCTGATACTGAATCCTGAAGTTGATACTGAAAGATTTTGAGGTGTCATGTGGTTAGAGTCAAAGAAGCAAGTGGGTCATGCTGAAGCTCATTTTTCAAGGGCAGGGTATCAGTACTTGATACTGTAAATAACCCAACATCAAGTGGTATCGAAACCTTTCTCAAACGATACCTGCAATTGGTTCTTTTTGTACCTAGATCTAGAGAAAAGAAGCTATTTGTAATGTTTTGCTTGCAGCCAATCACTCAGATTTAATGCAACATATGATTGGCCTACCAGCACAGCAGCTACAACCCATACGGTCTGTGGTGTGGTGAGGTTAAGTGTGGTGTATCTGACAAAGTTGGCAGTTTAGTTTGCAGAGATGCTTCCAAAACATCGGAAAGTATGGCTATACTACAAGCCTGTGGTGTCTGGTGGCAATTTATGCAACTGACTGCTTCCATTCACCTGATTGGTATCGAATGAAAAAAAAAAAGGTATCAAATAAAGCACTCTATTGGTATGGATGTCACTTTAAAGGACAACTTCGGTATTTTTCAACCTGGGCTCTATTTCCCCATGTGTATGTGTGCGTATGATTCATGGGTACCACTTGTTCTAAAATTGGTTCAGTATTGAGGCGCAAAACGAGCTAAAACGGTAATGGGTGCAAATGCGTGCCGTATAAAAGTGCTTTTTTTCGCCACTGACCGGTTCAGATCGCCAGTGCTATCTCTGTAGATAGCATATTGTAGCGGCCCTGGGGCAGTGGTGAGTGTGAATGAGTGGAGTCAGCTGTCAGTCAGTGTTGGAGCAGAGAGTGGGAGGGCGC
>NC_065506.1:43014236-43018556 GCF_006386435.1 Epinephelus moara | reverse complement strand
TCTCTGCTCCAACACTGACTGACAGCTGACTCCACTCATTCACACTCAACACTGCCCCAGGGCCGCTACAATATGTTATCTACAGAGATAGCACTGGCGATCTGAACCGGTCAGTGGCGAAAAAAAGCACATTTATACGGGACGCATTTGCCCCCATTACCGTTTTAGCTCGTTTCGCGCCTCAATACTGAACCAATTTTAGAACAAGTGGTACCCATGAATCATACGCACACATACACATGGGGAAATAGAGCCCAGGTTGAAAAATACCGAAGTTGTCCTTTAAGGGTATCGGGATCATTACAAATTCACCTAAAACGCAGATTCAAGGCATACTAAATTGCTCTCATTTGAAAGGTAAGACTCTGAAGTTTGCCCAACAGTCAGAATCACTGTTAGTGCTACTGTCATTAAGTAATACAAGTTCCAGCACACTGAAATAGAAGTTTTTTTTAATCTTTGCCTGAATATTTTCTTGAAAAAAGATGCTGTAGATGACTAGAACTGGGACTTATTAGCTGAAAAACAAAGGGGACCATAGCATAAAGCCTCAACTTGTCCAGATTCGAAGTAGATAACAATATGACAGAAAGTAAACATTTTACACATGTTTTTTGAAGGTTTTGTTCAGGTACTTTTCAAAGAAAGAGGGTAAAACGATGTAGTGAATGTATGATTATGAGTGAAAAACAAATGCTCAAAGACAGAAATGTCTATTTAGGAACTTACTCTAAATGCAAACACTTCTGGAAAACCTATATTTAAAAGACACTGTTTTTTTTAATCCTCAAGACAACAGAAGAGCCGTTTGTTTATTTATGTCAATTTGTTAAGGTCTGTAATGACAGTGACCGGTTCAAAACTGCCCTCGAGGTCAGGAGTGTCTGTGACCACAAGACCCATCAGACAAACCACTTGCTAATGATTGGCTCTGTAACCCGAGAAATAAGGCAGGCCCTTCCTTTCAACACAGGCTCTCGTTGGCTGTTGTAGGCTGTGGAGAGGTCATGGCAACTCCTATTGGCTCGTCTGGGGTGTCAATCAAAATGTCAGCGTTCAGACATCATTTTGGTATTGAGGTGTTGGCATATTAACATACAAACTATTATTGTTATAGGTTATTAGGACAATAGATTGAGAAATATGAACATGTGAAATGATACAACAGCAGTCCGTGGATGTCTATGGATGTAATAATGTGTTGATATATTTTGCTGGATTTAGTTCGCCTGGACTTTTGGGAGTGTATGAGGACTGTTTTTGTTAGAATATTATCGATCTGTGGATAAGGCATAATAGGTGAGCTATAACTGTGTGATTTTTGTCTGACCGAGGCATTTATTGAACCTGCTGTGATAGTTGTATCTTGAAATGGTTGGCATCAATTGAACCACAGGAAGCGTAGCTTTCAAACGATAGGTCGTATGAATACATGTTTGTACATGTTTACATATCATAATCATCTAATAAACCATATGAAGGCATGCAGGCAGGCCATCAGATACAATACCTAGAGGAAGTATGCAGACCAGCTGGAGCTACTACCAGGGGTGAAGCGCTTGGTGCTATTTGGTTGAATTGGGATGTAGAGGCTTTGTAGGCAGGTCCCTCTGCAAAGTGCTCAGTCTCTGAGAAATGACAAGGGGAATAAAAACAAAAGCCATAAGGAGTGTCACCGAGGCAGCGGAAAGATCTTCTACACTGATTATGTGTTTAAAAAGGAGCTGGGTTTCAACAGGCATTTAAAACTGTCTGCAACAATGCCTCCAGTAGTTATAAACACAGTAGCACTCAGAAGAGGGCAGCTACAGTTCAGGAAGATTTCCTTTTAAGGCTTTTGACAGGCTGAATTTTGAAGTAGCCAAAAAGCGGAACCAGTAAATTGGACTGACAGTGAAAAAATACAGCACCCAAACCTTAGATTTTGATCTCATAATTAGCAGATGAAATGGGAAGAATTCACAGTAGTAACAGAATTACATGCTTGTACACATGTATGGGCTACTTATGTCTACCCCACACGTGTTCACTGTGCAGTGGAGACATGATACGTGTGTTTCATGTGTGTAAGGATATGAATATAGATCCTTCAGAGAGGTAAGTCATTGCAGAGGCTTCTGGAGGTATCATGGGCCTAATTTAATGAAACGTCTGACAGTAGTCGACCACTTGATAACACCACTGAGACTCCCTTTCTTATTCATCTCACCCTTTCCTCCAGCATGCAATCCACATGTCACATTTCATTGCCTTTAACCCCAGTTTCATAGCACACATGATAGTTACATCAGATCCTCTGTATTAGTTAATGAATATCGGCTCACCCAGCTCACAATGGTAATATGTTGTGACAGCGCTGAGAACTTATTTTTGACAGGTAAAGGTAGTTTTGTTTGTACTGCAGAATCTTAACTGGGGTTCTTACTGCAGAGATACATATTTGGCATTCCAGTCACAACCCTCCAGTGGGCCAACAGTTAGAGCAGATAGAGCGATACCTTAAGCAAGAAGTGCAGTAATTGTGGTTGGAGAGTGACCTCCTCAGTCCTCATGTTTGAATTTTTCAGCTTTTAACTCATGTAGGGCCACTCTGTGATGGCACGCAGGTCAACTGGCAGATCTGGATTTTCAAACTGAAATGATTAAACTGTCAAAATGTCACTTCACCGTACGTGGGTATCGATTTGCATCCTGAAATAACAGTTGAAAGGATATGGATATTCTAATCAGCAGCTTGTTAGCATCCACTTACAGCTTCACACATCAGCTGCCGTGGTTGTGTAAGGGTAGTGTGTCTCACACGGAAAAACAAACCAAAGTTCAGATGCACCAAGTTTGATTATTCTCGGGAGAGTCTAAATTAGCAGCAGTGATTTCACAAACTGAACAAATGATTTACTCACTGTGATCTGGAGCCAGTTGCTGCTTGGGTGTAGCCAAAGCAAACAAGATGAAGGTCAAATATACAGCAGCCAGTTGAGGGAAACAGATGGAGTGATATATTTGAAATTCATAAAATACACATAATACTGCTTTACCTTAAGTATTGTAATTGCATCGACAGGTGCAAAAGAAATTACATAAAAGGACACAAAGCTCATTTGTGCAAGGTCTTTATTCTGAGAGACTATTTGCTTGCCATTTCTTTATAGTTTGCTTAAAATTTCTGTCTGCTTCAATTATTTTTTCTCCGTCGTACTCTTGAATCTAAAAAGGATCAAATCTGTTCAGCTGCCTATTCATGCCAAATTCATCTTACAATTTTATATTATTGAATGCTTTAATAAAATCATGTCACTTTAAAGCTCCAGTGTGTAGGATTTAGGGGATATATTGGCAGAAATGGAATATAATATAATAAGTATGCTTTCTTTAGTGTATAATCACCTGAAAGTAAGAATTGTTGTGTTTTTATTACCTTAGAATGAGCCGTTTATATCTACATAGGGAGTAAGTCCTTGTCTGTGGACATTGCCTTGTTACACTGACGTGTTTCTACAGTAGCCTAGAAGAGACAAACCAAACACTGGCTCTAGATAGGGCCTTACACTTTTTAGCGTATTCATGTTGGCCACCACAGTTAGCAGCTCCTACTTTAGGAACCAAACACTGTCGTAAACACACAAAGTTTTAACGTGGCGCTGCTTTATTCTGTTTTTTTTATCGGTTTAATTCACCTGGTCCATTTGTTTTGGAGACATGGAGACCTCTACAGATAATTTGGCTCCTGGTACAAACCTCCTGAACAATGAACACTGAAGGAATTTCATTCTGAGAGTTCACACTTGGCACAGTGAAAGTTTCAGCTGGTTGAAATCTGCTAATCTAGATGCCAGTAGAGTTAGCAACACTGATCTCCTGCAAACATTTATCATTATTAGTATGAAGTTGTTATAGTAACGGAAATATAATATTAACACAGTATAAATTAGGGATGCACCGAAATGAAAATTTGTGGCCGAAGCCGAATAATATTAAGCACTTGGCCGAATACCGAGTACCGAATACCGAATATCGTTGTTTAGTTTTTCATTAGTTTTTGCAGATGAACCCCCTCCAGATTAGTGTTGTCACGGTACCAAAATTCGGACCCACTGTACGATACCAATGAAAATATCATGGTTCTGAGTAGTATCACTATACTACAGCGAAAATGAGGCAGATGTGCCTTTTGTCATTTATATAAAGATAAATCACTTTTCTATAATACATCAATGATATTTCAATGGAATAAATTACTTATTGACTTATTCATACTTCAAAAACAGCATCAATAAGTGATGAACATAGGGGGGATCAAAATAAAATAAATAAATAAAA
>NC_065506.1:42922886-43014161 GCF_006386435.1 Epinephelus moara | reverse complement strand
GGCACGCTGTTTGATTGCGTTATCAAAACACGCCGCTATTATTCGGCCTTGCTTTTAACTTATTCCACCGAATACCGAATGTGTGTTTTTTGCAATATTCGGCCGAATATATTAGGTTACCGAATATTCGGTGCATCCCTAGTATAAATTAATTGTTAATCAAATGTTAATTGTAAATTGTTTCATTGAATGGAAGAAGGAAACAAAGAAATAAAATGCGCAAAGTGCAAAAAATCATCCACCCCAGCACTTTCTTTCATTTCAGGAATGAATCTAAGTTTCCTGCAGTGCATCATGGGTGTGTCAGGTGTCAAGATCCATTATTAGCAAACATGCTGAAGACATTTTCTGACAATTATTCATCTTCCCTCACAAAGAGTCACTTCCGCTATTGAAATGTTTTGGTAGTGACATTATTCTGAAGTTCTAACATTTTAATTTCTTTCAAGAAGCTGAACTGAATAAAGAGATCTTAACCCTTTTATTTATGAATGAGATGAAATCATGGACTGCAAACAATTGTACAGAGCTGACATTTGGTAACTCGGAGAGTCATGCAAGGACAGAGAGACAGTTTGAGGGAATACAGACGAAGAGAGCTGAGCCCCTGAAGTATGAAAAATATTTAAACAAGGAGAGGGAAATAAATGAAAGAACAGGGCGGGTTTAAGTCTATCAAAGATTTATCTGCCAGAAAGCAAAGGAATGTCCAAAGAAGCTGAAAGAAGGAGCACAGCGCATTAGTGAAAAGACGGAGGAAGTAGCAGATTTTTGGAGAACTGGAGGATAGATGGAATTTAGACAGGCCAACCAGTTAGAGGTGCTGGTGTTGCAACACAGACTGATCACCAAAAACTACTTTGTACGTGTGTGTCAGTAGGAATACAGCACAGCAAGGCAACTTTATCAAGGCGAACATTTATAATACACAGATGAGTAACACTCAACTTATTTAGTCTTTTAAGGTTTTAATTAAATCTAGGGAATGCAGTATCTGGGATGAGTGGCTGTTGTCATTCTTTTCAAACATGGAAGGCAGGTTTTCACTCAGGCACCTGCAGCTGTGTTGAATCTCTGACCCCATGTTGATGTCACCCTCTTTTCTGGGCACGATGCCACTAATTGGGGTTTCCCATTATGGCAATGAGATATCTGACAGCTCTGCCAACTCATGTCACCCAGTAGCAGCCACGTGCTCCTTTCATTCAGACTGCAGGTAAATAAGATTTGTTTCTCAAGTCAGATCTTTATGAGAGACTGTCTGCACTGTTATTCACAAGTCATCAGATCGGATTTGTGTCCAGACATCAACCTACCTCTATGGTATGCTGTGGTATCGACGTGGGCATCAGAAATGGTGGCTACACTGGTGACATGAGAGGTGGAGGTTCATCACTTTGCCCGCCAAACAATCACAATGTAAAGGCACAGTAACTTAAGTTTATTTCAGCATCTGACCACACACTGTTGTTCTCTGTGTTGTCTTCCTTAGCACTCTGCTATAACAGCATGGATTCTCACTCTGAATTTGACATCGTCGTCATGTGTCACATTTTGAGTGATGCAAGAGACACTTTAAAATCTGATTTAAGTGGCTAGAGTGTCCCATAGGTACTAGACTGTGACCGAGGAGTGGATTTTCACTGCTGTCCCATCCCACTCCCATGAGAGTAGAAACAAAATTCCTGTTCCAACCCAAGAATAACTCCCGTCCCATCCAGTCTTGTGTTTTTATAATGAATATAGTGTTTTTTTCTCATATCAACTGCAGATTTGTGTAGAAAAACTATGCATACTTTATCAACTATACAGTAACACATAATGCTGAAATAACAGTTTTATCATCTAATAATTTTATACCTTTCATTCTCATATTTTTTATTGCAACATTTCTATTCTTGTAGAATTTATTTTTTTTGTGTTTAATATTAGTTTTTTAAATATATTTTTTTGTAATTTTCTTCCTCTAGCCTTTATTTTATTCTTGACTGTTGCAGTACTTTGCCTTTAATTTCATTTCCTCTTAATACGCCTGCCTTAACCACAAACCACAGAGGCAAATTTCGTAGGTGAAAACCTACTTGGTATTAACCCTTATTCTGATTCTTGTTCCAACTGCTACAACCATGTGACAGATAAGTAGCAATGGCTGAAACTGTTAGCTTGATGCTAGCTCATAATGGGAATTACAAGTAACGGGCTAACGGAAATTAGCATCAGGACAGGGATAATATTATCCTAACAAGTAATCAGTTTTACTTTACATACTTAAACATAACATGACATGTGTGCCCGTGCTCCCATCCCGTGGGAATCCCATAGAAATCACATGACCCACAGGATTCCTGAAAAGATGTTGGCCTTTAGTAGGTACCTTAACATCCCCCCCTGGCATTTAACTGGGGTTTACAGAATATGATGGTACTTGCGTAGAAAAAAACAAAAACAAAATTGCTGCCTGCCAACCCCACACTGACCTCCTGTGGGGCGTCCTGTGCATACATACCCTGAATATCTCACCTCCGAAATTAGTTTAATAGAAAGAGGAGCGTCTGTGTTTTTGATTATATTAGGATTTCTAAATACTCTGGCATACCGTATTATCGCCCAAGCCTATAGCACAGTCTATAAAAAATCAATCTGAATACAATCTGGATATGCCAAAAAAAAACCTGCAGTCTGTACAAGACTCTACAGTTAACCTTGACACGGTTCATTTCTTTTTCCTTCTTTTTTTAAATGCTGTTTTAATAAATGGGCTGAGTCTCAGAATTGGCAGCATAATATATTAGAATATACATAGTGGTAGTAGAAATTATACTATCAGGTAATACATCACACTTCACCTTCAGAGCAGAACTTTATTTCTCATTGTGAAATTTCAGTGGTAGAGACAAAAATAAAAACTGAAATAAAGTAACAAGTGAATTAACATGCATGTGACGATCCATGAGGGGCACTTCATTAACCATTTCTGGCTAATGGCAGGAGTTAATGGAGGAGGAGGATGCGAAGCACATTCATGTGACAAGAATCACAGTTTCATTGGGATTCATAAAAAGAATTTAATCAAATATAAAATGTAAAAATCTTTCAGAAATCATATGTGTTTTTGCTCTACATACACAGAACACGTCTTCAACACTAGGAACATTTTGTTTTGTCAAATTTGTAAAATGTTTTGAATTTTTAGTGTTTATTCTTCAAAATAAAATGCAATTCTAAGTATTTATACAAGATAACAGGAAACTGAATTGTGCAAAATCCTTATTAATCTTGTATTATTGGATTGGAAATATAAAAATATACATATGAACTGCACAGCCAATTGTTGTGGCCTCTATACCAGCCAATGTGAAATGATACTATATTGTACATTAGAGATTGAAGAGTATATATATATTCACTGCCAGAAGGTAGTTACTTTGGAAAAGCAGAAAAACTAAGATTGACAGCTACAAAACATGCACAGTAAAATCCTGGTTACATCTTAAGATATCTTTTCTGTACATACAGATAAAGGCTTCTCTGTGAGGGTCTTTGCTATGTTTTATCTTTGCATGACTCTACAAATCCTCTCCTTTTTTTCACTGTTAAATTCACAAACCAGTAACCAGCATCTCTCTGGTATCTCGCTTCAGTACATTGAGCTATTCCTGCTTGAAACAGGGGCAGGCTGGGTTTGTGCATAATCTAGCACTGTCACACCAGGGTGCAAAACATTGTGCCCAGCACATATACATGATTTTTCATGTGGTGGGAGGGGCGGAGAGACTGTTGAGAAATCTGGGATGGTTTTGTTGGCACAGTGTAGAGCTACATCTATCCTGGAAATAAAATATTGTGAAAAAAAACATAAGAAAATAAATATTTTGCGCATAATTTAGCTCTGATTGTTATAAGCAGGCGTGCATTCTGCTGTGGAGAATCTGCAAACAAGAGTCATTTTTATTGTGACTTTAATGGGAAAAGGTCCGTGCTGGAAATGATGTGATTCATCATCAGTGCTATTGAAAATCTGAGAGCCACAAATGCCAAGTGGGTCGTCCTGGACCACAAAGAATATGCCGCACATGATTTCTGAGTTATGGGGTCTTTGACTCGTAACACACCCCAGCTGATGCTAGCAGTTGGGTGACAACATTATCACATCAGTCATAAAGGGCCCGGATCCTGTGCTGGTGAATGGAAATGGTCAGGAGAAGTGCACACACATGTTGTATCTGTGCAGACGGTTAAATCTTATCTTCCTCCATCTCCAGCCAGAGTACAGTACTTATCTTGGAAGAGACTAAACCAAAGTCTGTTATTGAATTGCTATTATTAAATCTTCATTGGGGCATGAAAAACTCATTGCATGTGAGGCGGCTGTATTGAAGTTCATTGAACAATCCAATGTGCTACAGTATGTATGAGACTATGGAATTGTTTCTAATTGAATTTTTATGCAGGCCATTTGAACAGCAGGGCTGCCCATGCTTCACAGCATGCAAACAGAAAATATCATGGTTCATGAATACTGCATGCCTGGCTGCCAGGTGATCTGTGACTCCAGCTGCACCTTTCTGTGCAGGTTTTTTTTCACCGATTCTTGTCCAGGTCCATTAAATATTTGTGCAATATGTGATTCTACCAGATCTCCAAAACCAGACATTAAAGTGGTTATGCACTGTGAGCGCAATCCCACACACAATTTGCCTTCAATGTGTGCAATATAAAAAGTTAGGAAAGAAAGGCAAGAAAATATTTTGGGGGCACTAATCTCTGAACACAGATATCTGCGTCAGTGCAGAATATGTTGGCAAGCACATGTTTTCTGGTTTCTGTTTTCGTCTATTTGTAACCCTGGTAGTATTTACCAATCACATTTTTTTGTCATGATTGTTTATTTATTTTTGAGCAATTTTTGCCTTTATTGATAGGACAGCTAAGATAGACAAAGGTGGGAGAAAGTGGGGGCATGACACGCAGCAAAGGGCCACAGGTCAGAAGTGAACCTGGGCCGCTGCAAAGGACTCAGCGAATATGGGAGCACACACTCTACCAGGTCAGCTAGAGGTCAAACCTTTACCCATTGCGTTTTCATTGTGTAGAGCAGAAGAGGCCAAGCACATTGGCTAAAATGCGATCTGGGAAACCCACAGGCTATCATCTAATGATGATTACACATTATATTAACCCTTACTTTTTAAATGATTTGCATTCATTAGCAGATATCTGTGTATCGAGATCAGCCGTAATGTTTCTGGACCTGTCTCTAGTCCCTAATTGAACAGTGCATGAAAGAGGACCCTAAACATTGGTTATATGTTGATGTCGTGTTGCTGGCCAACAGTGGTCCTGGTTTGATGCCAGAAACTGCAGTGCAGTTAAAAGGCAGATGGCCAGATGGTCATGTTGTTTCCAAGTCCAACAGTGGTCCAGTGAGACGCCCTCTTACAAAACTGGATGTACTGATCTTATTATTGCTATGAAAACAGCAAATGCAAGTATCTTTTTCCTTTTTAAATTTGACAATTTATTTGTTTTAGTGTTGTCACGATACCAAAATCTTTGTTTCGGTACCGATACCAATATGAATTTCAATACTTTTCGATACTCTTTGGTACTTTTCCTAAGGAAAAGTCCTTTTGGATACAAACCTTTAGAACAATAAATAGTAGGGGTGTAACGGTACCAAAAAAATCATGGCTCGGTAAGTACCTCAGTACGGATGTCACGGTTTGGTTGCTCAAATGTTTCACCAAGTTTGTGTTGTCTCGTGTTGTCTCCCTTTGCGAGGCAGACTTTCTCTTGTCTTTTTTCACGTGCGCTACCTGCGAATGTTGATACAGGTGTTGTCATACACACCACTTGTGCAATCTGTGCTCCAATAGGACCAAGAAAGACGTTTGTGTGCATAAATGAGTAAAATAAATTAACTAAATGAATAAATTGAATCAATTTCAAAGTACCGGTATTTTCCAAATGCAGTATAGTACCGTTTGGAATACTCTAGTACCACGGTACTATTTTAGTACCGGTATACCATGCAACACTTATTTGTTTGGATGTGATCAGATGGCCACACTATGACGTCCACTCCATGTAAATCTACATGTAAAATTGATCTCCATCTCATTTTTTAAGCCTGTGGTGTTGGTAAGATCTAAAAGTCTTATTCTAAGCTGTTTCTGATTGCACAAGTAGCCTTCAGTATTGACATAGTTCAAGGAGCCACAAAGTCCATGTTGATAGGAATTTTGGTGGATGAATGGGTCACACACAGAACTTTCACCCACAAGAACAGGATTCAAGTCCAGTTTGATTCAAAGATTATTTGTTCATGTTAATATCATATCTCAATGTTGTCTGCTGGCTGCAACAGAACCACTGAAATATTGGCTGTTGCTCCACAAGGTGATATTGTCGTCAGACGATAACTGATGGGTCACAAGATGTTGGGGGCACAGTAGGCTTGGGTGGCGTCTATTTTGTTGTTCTTTTATACATTCCTGAAATTTCACCAGGGTATATGGTACATGACGATATTTGTGTGCACAGGGCTTGACGCTAACTTTTTTCCCCAAGGAGCACATGTGCTCCTAAGTTGAAAAAGTAAGGAGCGCCCAAAGAACTTTAGGGGCACAATGTAAATTGATCAAATAATGTGTTTTCTGTAATAAACGTGATGCAAATATACATTTACAAGCAAAATTATTTAATGAATTTGTATACAAAATGTACAGAAAGGTAAAATCATCAAGTTTTGAAAAAGTATTGCAATTTAATTTTGTCTTTAATGTTATTATCTTATATATATTATCTTTGCAATATGATTATCTTATATAATGTTATTACTATCCTAAAACATTCTCCAGGTCCTCTGAAACTCTGCAGGACTTATTTTCACCCTGCCCAGCAGCGGTACCGTGGCAAACGGTCCCTAACTGCGGGGAGAACGGAGCAGGCTTTCCCGGAGGTCCACCGCTTTTCCCGGTCCCTCATCTCCGCCACACTTTGACTTATTCCCACCCATCCGACAGCCTGGCTATGGAGAACGGTCCCTAACTGCGAGGAGAACGGAGCAGGCTTCCCCGGAGGTCCGCCGCTTTTCCCGGTTCCTCATCTCCACCACACTTTGACTTATTTCCACCCTGCCGACAGTGGGACTTATATTCATTGTGCCAGCAGTGGCTTGGAAAACCGCCCATAACCGTGTCACACGGGGAAGAGGGAAGGCGGCTGGAGTTCCTCCAACATTTGCGGTTAGATTATCATATTTTTTTTACTGACAAAAATATAGGTTGCTTCGGCTGATTTTTTTATGCGCACATGTGCCCCTATATATTTTTTACAGTTCGCACACACCTATTTTTAGTCGCAAATGCGAGTGAAACGCTTGCACTGTCGAGCGCTGGCACTGAGTTAGATGTAAAAAATATGCTGTTCTTCCCCGTGGTCTCTCTCTGCTGTTGTGGGCCGGCAGTTTACAGTCCTGTAACATTATCCCCACCACTCGCAGTTACGATGTTTACCAGCACAGTTGCCTGTTCTACTGGTAAAGACCGACATCTGGTGGCACATACTGCATGCAATACAGCCTCTCTGTACGAAGTTAATATAAAGAAAAGTGGCTGTATTTTTGACGGTATTGACAATCATACAGTCTGGATTTCTAGATACCCTGGTAGGAACAACACTGTAACATTTCAGATCTTGTCATTAGCAAAACTGAAAACTGCATTGAAATGATGGTGCTAGGATTGTCCAGTCAGGTTCCTCAAACAAGAACTAAGACAAACAATTAAATGGCCACATACTGTAAAAATGGGACATATGTGCTCCTTCCAGGGATGCGGAAGGATTTCTTTGAGCCCGTTTCAAGCACACCAGGGTCCAAACTCTTCAGAGGATATAAGGGACTGCAGGACAGTGCCTGGCACCGCCAGTAAATGATGGAATAATCTGGAAACACAGCAGCCAATACTCTGGTCTGATGAGTATTTACCTACAGGGGGTATGCTCATCCCTTCCGTTTTATCTCAGCAAGCACATATGGTGCCCTGTTGCAGGCTCCTCCAACAGGAACGTCTGTTTTCCAGAGGATGCCTGCAGTTTATTCATACAGTTTTATTCACTTGTTGTATGGCTATGTGGCGTCAGAGTAAAGAGACCTTTCGTCAGAATAGGGGAGAATTTCTTGCTACTCTAGTTAAGGTGCATCATGCTGTGATATTTACGCCGTGTGTGTTCCAGTCACAGTAGCACAAACAATACATGGTCCCAATAAAGAACATTTTAAATCTCCAGAATCAATGGCTGCCACCCTCCTTGTCCTTCAGACGGCAAGAACTCCTGTTGAGCCTACGTGAGCCACTCCACTTCATTCACTTAAGTATGCTTTTACCCCGACATCTAGTGTGACAGGCAATCCTCAGGAGGGCATTGATTGCACTGACCCCTGTGGGAGTAAGGGGTACATATTTATGTGTCAGTAGTCGGCTGTCCTTAAGAATAATGTCATGGAGAACCACTGAGACATACATTGACAGTGAATAGTGGCTCCTCCAGGGGCTTTGAACCGCCTGCATCATCACCTTCATCCCCGAACAGAAATTTATATTCACTTTGAATTAGTTTATCAGCTCGACCTCGTGGTCCACGCCTGATGATTTAAATGTGCCCTCAATCAATCATATTTACATAATGAGATTTACAATGTCAAATGCAAGACAACTGTTCCAAAAATGTCTTCACTTGAGGCGTCGGGGGTGAAGGGTGAGCCTGTCACATTTCTGGAAAGAGTTCAGGCGTTTTGTAATTACAGCCACATTAAAGACTACAGGCAGTAACCTGTGCCCTTTGTGTGTCTTTTTAAGCGACACATTTAAACCAAGGCATTTGTTCTGGAAGATTAAAAACAGATACATCAAAGACAGCACATGTTATAGGAGTTGTTAAATTAATTAAAATCAAATGTATGAAAATATGTACACAAACTCAAGGTGTATCCATTTGATGGCACATAATAGACAGATTGTCATCTCAAACTGTGCTTTGCAGCAAAGTGAAAGTGATAAAAATCTCCTGCCAACCCAGTTAATTTAAAAACAATGCCAGAATAAACTGACATTTTAGCAGATGGAAAGCAGACTTTTGATGTTTATCCCAGCTGACAGAAAAAGAAAAACCTCTTCATTTTTGGAGGACAAATTTTCCCCATATTGGTATGGCTCCATATTGGTGTGGCATTTACAATAAATCGGCTTCTCCGCGGTGCATCCAAACGCCTCGGGGATGAAAAAAGGTCACACATAAGCAGAGAAAATCATATATGTTTGAAAGCATGCTGAATTCTGTGGTTCTCATATCTCTGAAGCAACACCAAGTGCATAAATATAGCTTCAGAATCATACAGAGAAATATATAATTTCATTTGATGCCTTTTGTGGCTGCAGCATGGGTGAACAAGCCCAGGACAAATTTCCCACTTGTGGGACAATAAAGTTCATCTTATCTTATAATTAGGGATCTAATAACTAGTATGTTTCGCTACTACTGCTATTTATATTCCATAGCTTTCCACACCCACACCTACCTTTCACTGCACAGAAACGTACATGCACCTTATAACGATTCTCCATAATAATAATAATAATGATTAACTTTTTTATTATAGCACCTTTCAAATCACATTTACAAGGTGCTTTATAATAAAAATAGAATACAAGTAAAGCACAAAGAGAGTAAAACAAACTAAAAGCTTAAAACTAAACGCATAAATCACAGAGTAAAGAGAGCTAAGTTATATGAATGATGTAACCGAAAAGCAATTTTTTAAAGAAGTGGGTTTTTAAAAGTGATTTAAAAGATGAGACAGAGTTAAAAAGGGTTGCTGTTGAGTGCCAGAGCTCCTGCTAAGGTTTTTATTTTTTTATTTTTTTATTGGCCTAAGTGCAGTAACTGCTTAACCACCGTCATGGAGCAGCAACATGACAAAGCAGATTTCTCAGTGTGCACACCTGACACAGGATATTTGTCTCTTGGCAGTCTATTCTCAGCTGTATGAACTTGACAGAATCAATTCAACTTTGAAGTTAATATTAAAAAACATTACTTGAAGTCAGTGTTACAGCTAACTGATAGCCATCACCCCCTGTCATATTATTGTGATGTGTGAGCTTTTACACGTATTGGTGTTATTTTTCCCTCTTATATTAAATTCTCTGATCAGATTATGCACCTCTCAAATGATCAGCGGGTTTACTGCACACTCTCAGACCTGAGGACATGTATTCACTGTCACTATGGTAACCCTCAAATATCCAGATATCTTCACACCCAGACAGGTTTGTGGCTTCTTGTGTGACTCAGATTATTTTGGTGCCAATCATTTTGTCAGAAATGGAGTAAATTAACCAAAAGGGCAAAATATTCATACAGGGTTCAGTCCAGTTTGCCATGAGACACACACCTGAGTGCTAACATTTTCACTGTGAGGATTTTTAACCTGTAATGTTGAGTTTTCCTCCAGATTTGTTGTGGGGTCGGAACTGTAGTGCAGGAACCAGAACTGGTTCTTGTGTCTTGCTGTCAAAGCAGATTATAGAGCTCATTTAAAGAGTCTATAGTGCGTGGTCTCAAGTGCATGGTGCAAGTGCGTTTAGGGCGGGTACAGCTCCACTTGTACTAATTAAACAGCACTTAATCTGGGTGCAAAGCAAGGCACAACAGGCAAAATGCTCGTATTTAGTCCCTTAATTATAGGTCTGCTTAGGGCCTAACATGAATTCAAATCATCTGAGTTGAATCTGTCAATTCCCATTCCCTGTGAAAGCCAGGTGTGCCTGCACCTGGTGCACTGCTGATTAAATGGTGGAGTCGGCAAATTGTTTGGACTGCCCTTTGAAAGTCGGAGATTCAAATTGTCAATGGGAGACCCCACAGTCAAGTTAGACTGCTTAAGGTCAAGCAGAAGTTGTTGTTTTTTTGGTAGTCAGTGTGCTGTGCAGTGTACTCTTGCTGCGTAGTGAGTGCTCTTGACTTTCACGCTACTCTTTGGTACGAACAGCTGCGGACATGATGCAGAGGCACAGAGGAGGAGAAACTTTCCATCGTAAGGCTCCAAGATAAGATTATCTTCTCTCCTGTACTTGGAAATGGTGAATTCACAGCTCACAGATACTTAATCATACAACACACTCGGCAAAAAATGTGGTTGCACATTTCCCATCTGTTGTTAGCGGCGTTAGCTTGTTTACTGTATACCTACAACTTGGAAAAGTGAGCGGATTTCTACTGAGAGTACTGCAGTAAGAGCAGTAATGTCACTGCAGTAAATACCGTGGGACACTGAGCAGCAAACTAAGAACTGTAGTTATAAATGTGACAGAGGAAATAATACTAAACTTTTAGCGTTGGAAATAATCAGTGTAGCTGCTCATTGTGTGTAAATATCATTGTGTGTAAATACCCACGGCATCTCTTGTAATGGGAAGTCAGACAGCAGCTCTGTAGCTCTGCTCTGCTCTCTGCTATGTTCACATTTTAGAGAGTTAAGTTAATTTTTTTCCTCTTAAATGATGTATTATTTCACCCACCTGCAACCCATCCGTGCATCCCTGTGTCTGTGACAAGCAGAGTGTAGGCATGTTTCTGAACTCCCCTATGTAGGTGCAACTTACTATTGGAATAATGTGCTCTTTAAATAGCAGGAAAATATTGCGACATTATTACTTAAGACCTCGTTTTTGTTGGTCAGTGGTGTGATCGCTTTCTGATGTCTCAAAATAGCAATCTGCCATCACTGTGCCTGACCACACGTCATTCTACATTAAGATTGAGACGACTTTGTTAATCCGGGGATTAATGAGTAACTGCTTTAACAGCTTGCCTTGCATACAGTAACATTTAGACACAATGATGAGTAATAAATACGAATAAAAATATGCTAAGGAGTTCAGTGGAATAAAGAAATTTATAAATAGAAAAAAGTGTAAGACCTACTACACACCCACGGGCACACAGATGGACACAAGAACATTTGCTTCTTACTCAACAAGGGCGCTGGCCGTGAAAATGACAACTGCGTCGGTCTGAAACTAGCGATGATGGTTGCACTGCTTTATGCCAGGTGTAAAATAGGGATCTTTAATGTCTAATAGCTTCTAGGGTTCCTGGAAAAGTTTCCATTGGTAGAAAAGGATTAATTGTGGCCCAATTCCAAAACAATTTGTATTGTATGCTAAACGTACATGCTGCTATGCATTTAACATTGTGTTTTGGCCCCACAATAGAGCAGCATGGTTCTGCACCATTGTTTTATTCTTGAAGGAAATGTATTCATTTATTGATTTATTGATTTAATTTGGTTGTAAAGCATAGCTGTTTGTGTACAAAGGAGGTGAAGTCAAATATCTGCTCTCATATATAGTAGTACAAATATAAACCTTTACCCTCTGTGGTGGAACGAGGATATATATGAGGACATACTAATGAGATGTATGTAAAGATAATTAATTTTGGTATCACTTGGCAACTTGCTAACTGCTTTAACAGATCATTAGACGAGATACAAGGAAAATAATTATTATATATATAACAAGAATTTAAAGTTCATTTGTTATGTTAAGAAACAAAACTACAGGAAGTTTTATGATTAATTAAGCAGCACAGCAGTTGCCAGGAACACACTGGCACACACACTTCTAAGACTTTAATAGACTCAACAGCAGTGAATATACAGCGGCTAATACATCTCTCTTTAAGTGTTCTATCCCTGCAATATTTCTCACATCTGATGTATTCTCAGAATTAGACTCTTCACTTTTTAATGATGGACCATGACACCCTGTGAAGGAAGCGTGGCTGATTTGCACTGTCAACTGAAGACGTGGAACTCAAAGACACTGACAGGTTGTCACTGAACACCGAACCCTCAGGCTGATAGATTTTTACTTCCATTCTCAAGCTGTTTCCCTGTCATGTAGCTCCCCCCTGTCATGTGCTCAGGTATGGCCTTCCTGCTTCTTGATAGGATTTATTTAAGAAAAAAACTCCTCACCTTTACATGGAGGGTCATTTGATAGTGATCCTATTTGAAGTTATTCATAAGTCATTAATAATTTACTTTTCTTAAAGCTGCTTTTATCAGTATTTTTTACCCAACTCTGCCGTTCTCCTCAACTCTATGGAGCAGGCCATTGTCTTTAAACTTATTGTTTTGGTTTTATGTGGCCTTATGCCCTCTATACACTGTGCGACGTGGATCTAATAAACTTTGGTACGACGTCAAGTTTGATGTGTGCAGATTGTACGATGGCTGCTTACTACTGAATTGCAGGTTACGACGTACGTCAATATGCAATGACATCAGGAGCTTCCCGTACTGGGTACGCAGGGAAGCTGCCCATGTTACAGCTTCTCCAACTGTGAAGTTGTTATTAATTTATTTAAGTTTTGTGGGCACTATTGCGGTCGGTGTGTGTGTATGTATTGTGTTTGCTAGCTGCCAGCTTGCTCACCTGGAAGTTGCAGTTCCTCCGCAATTCCCTTCCATGCAGCGTCTTTTTTCTTGCGGTCATGATAGCAGCTGGAGGAAACATCAAATAAACAAGGCTTCTGCTGCCACAGCTCCACCAAACTTTCCTCTGTCTGGGAGTTCCACAGACTTCTTTTTGTTCATTTTGCCTCCATGGCAAGCGATCATTTGTTTGGGTTTAGCGCCGGTGTCGCGGTGACCATTGTGTCATTTCCTGCTGCTTTTCTATTGGTTGATTAGAGGCCATAGGTCGTAGCAGCTGTCACACTGTGAGATAGTCACCCTAAATTTCTGACACCGTCAGAATTTTATCTCAGGTTATCTTTGGTCGCAAGACGTTGACAACAGCCGTCCTTGAACCTGTCTCACAGTGCGATGTAAGACCACTGTTTTAGAGCCATGACCAAAGATATTGCCACGTTTCTCCCACGATCTTTCGTCCGGGACAGCCCAAAACCGCACAGTGTATACCGGCCATTAAAGGAGCTGTTCATGACATTCAGAGCATACCTATGATTCAGAGTGGGATTCAGAGGGTGGGATTGTCTGCACATGGTTCTCAACATGGAGGTAGCTGAGCCATGAGATTTTATGTTCCATGTTTCAAGTGATTATTTTAACTTAAACTATTATATTTCTCCAACCCTAACCAAGTCCTTTTTTTGACTAAACCTAACGAGACCTTAACCACAGTGTTGTCACGACATGAAACAGCAAGACAATAATAGTTTGAAGCGGGTCGCATAGTTTTGCAAATCTAGGGTTACCATTTAGACATGACGCTGAACTAGCACATGAACATGTTTATAGGGTTTTCTATACAATTTTAACAATATTAAACAAGGGCTGCAGAGGAACTAACATCATTGAGACTTATGGTTACGTCCATATCTATAAAGCTCATCCACCTCTCTTCTTGCATTTCACTGGAGTTGTACCTTGTATGACTTCATGTGATGACTAAAAGATTGAGTACAGTAATATCAGCTGTCTACACTGTGCAGTCCTCTTTCTCCTGCTGATATTACAGTTATGTCTGTACTTCACTTTTGACTTCTTCTCTTCTCAAGTGATGGCGTTTAGTGTATAGATGTATTAGAGGAACTGCATACAGCATTGGCGGCAGGGCCTCATTCATTCCTATGAAAGGTGCTCAGTGGTGCACAAAGCCAAAATGGTTCAACTGCCACATATTAAATAATCTGAGTTACGCCAGAGACTTGTGACGGCCGAGCGCGACTGAGTGTAGCTGAGTGTTTAACTTTTGCCAGCCAAATGGCTAACTTCCGCTAACTTGATGGGGATAAAATGATTTAATCTTGTAGCTCTTCTGGACTTTTGAAATGTTATCGGACCAAATGGAACAAATCCTGAAAATGAAACAAGTCGTTTCAAGGGGCTTGTGTCGTTAAAAAAAATGTATCCACTGACTTACAGATCTCTCTTTCGTAACGTGAGTCAATTGGAGAAGGTCATTTTGGGCCGCAAGGCATCACGCCTGAAATTGCAGTACTGCTGTTTGGCCGCTAGAGAAATTGGCTTCAAAGCCTGGGGCACTTCCTGGGGGCCTGGTGTAACCCACGAACGTTTAGGAATTATGGGAAATGGTGTTCATTAAACACCACTAAAAAACAAAAATACTTAAGTAAACAATGCAGTTAGCTTGTTTGTCAAAACCCTACCATGCTGATATGGACATATCAAGTGTGCCACATGACGTACCTGGATTTTTTGGTGCTTTGCTTTATTATGAATGTAAATAAGATTATTGAACTATATCTCACTTGTGGATCAGAGCCCAGTTTGGCTCTCTGTTTTAGTTGTACAAGAAGACACTGTCTCCCATATCTTACAGTACCCAATGTCCTCTTGCAATGAAGACAGCTGAGAAAACACAGTGACACAATGGTAACCATTTGGTGTTACTTAAAGTTTCAGTTTTTTCTTCAGTACACTGCAAATTTGAATTTCAATTAAATTTTGATCCAAAATGTCTGTCCTTGTTAGCTCACAGAGAAATGTGGATTTAACATAATATCAAGGGAAAGGGAAAAAATACAATGGTAGAAAGAAACATTTTACTTTAAAATCCATCTTTACTTAGATTTATGTATTATTACCTTTCAAATCTGGTCTTCACAACCCTTTCTAATATTCTTGATAAACATTAATAAATTCATAGAATTTTGATGACAAGTAAACAACAAAAAAACTGATGATCCCTAGTCCTTATGTAGGAGATGAATAATGGAGCTGTTGAGAGAGCCTTCAACAGCCTGCTCATTCTGCCTTGTAGTTGTCGACTTGTGAGTGTATGTTCTCAAATTAATTTGTATTTATGACTCTCTTACCCATCTGCCTTTAGCCTCTGTCACTAGATTTGGATATGATGATAAATACCCATGAATAAATTAATCATCGTCAGTGGATAAAATGAAGCCAACAACAACTCCGCTCCAACACGGAATAAAAGCCTCAGCAGTTTGTCTCTCCAAACTTTAAAACCGACAACACAGGCTCTTTTTGATATCTGAAATACATTTAAAAAAAATCAAGTATGGTTAAATGTCACTGATTTAGTTTTTGTGTTGTACATTATTGTATTTTTACATAGAAAATGTGGAGGCTTTATTTCCCTGAATGTTTTGTCAGGTGTTAAACAGTTAATATGGCGAATGTCCATTTTTCAATGCCAGCTCTTCTTCACTGCCAGCAGATCAGTAATTGTGGAAAAACCAAGACTGGGGTGTGTAACATGATTGGAACAATATGAATCCTGTTTAGTGTGTTTTTCCCTTTGAAATTGTCCTTGCACCACATGAGGCTGGATCTGTTTGGTATCTTGTGAGGAAGAAGAAAAGAGCATTGGCAAGAGTATGCCAAATGTTTTTATTCCTCAGTGTACCGTTTTCCTCGGTAAGCTTAGCAGCAGCCGACAAACAGATTGACCACAGTTGAACCTTCACAGTGAAATCATTACACAAGACAGAGGGTAAAAGTGATGTTATCTACATTGGCAAAGATTGGACGCAAGGCAGCTGGTTTAATAATGTCATTAGTAACACTTCAAATCATTGCAACCCCCCTGAAGCTGCAATGAAAACCCAACCCAAAGGACCACTGTTTTTACTCTGCTTAAGAAAGACTCATCGTTTTTTTGTGCCATACCACTTTTGTTTTGAGAAAAAAAGAAGCCAAAGTATTTTTCTCAAGGCCATATATATAGTCATTATAGCAGAGTAAATACTATATACTGTAAGTAATACTCCTGGGCTACTAGAAGAAGAACTATTACATTCAGTGGTCTACAGAGGCTATTTAGTGAAACTGAGCAAAACACCTTTGCCTCAGAAGGACTATTTATTTCAGCAGTGTAGGTTTTAGACTTACTGTAGGAAATTAATCTTCTCAGATCCACATCTGTCCATATTGTGTAACATATAGCATCGGCTACAGCTCTCTTTTCCCATAACACAGGATCAAAAAAATCAACTCTAACTCTTGCAGCTCTTCTACAACTATGACAAACATACAAAATATATTTAATTCAAAATAATTCCATGCATTTATCAGCTGTAAAACTCTCCTAATATGTTGATGCCATGCAGGGAAATTGATGATGCCCCAAAAGTCATATGCTATAGCTATAGCTTAAATAGGCACACAACATTGCATCAATCACATATTGTGGCATTTGATTATGTGTTTAGCATTAGCCTGTGTATTACCCCCTCATTATTTATCTGTCTGCCTGTCCCTGTCCTCCTCCCATACTGATGCTGGAGTATTTATGCTCTCCTTACTTGTATCCTCAGCGGATTGCTTTGTCCTAATTGGAAAGCCGAGTTAATTATCCCCTAGCCTGTACTTGGCACATCATCTAGACCTCCCTAGAGACACTGTTGGGTTGGACTCATAATCCTGAGAAGGAAAAAAAAAAAGTTGCATCGGGGTGAAGAACGGGGACGTGGGAGCACTCTGACCGGAATTGGGCCCCCGATTGATTGATATGGATTGAGGATGGAGAAATCAAGAACATCCATCATAATTTCCAGCCGTCAGCATTCACAGGGATTTCATAGAGCTAATTGGAAAGGCCTGCACTGGATTGCAGTTTTTCATTTTTGCCTCCTTCAGGGTTTCACCAAAAAAACTGCTCTCAGGTTTGTTTGGTCTTAATGAAGTCAAGTCACAGGATGAGCGGAGATGAACAGGATTACCGTAACCTGGGCTGGATGCTCATATTGTACCATATAGTGCCACGAGTAACTGTGTAGGTATCAAAGTATTTCCAAAGGTCAGGATAGCCAGAGAAAATGTGCAGCATAATTCAAGTCACATGTATCCAGTCGTATGCTCGGTGCCTCCCAAACACATGTATTTTTGCTGAATCTTAATATAAAAATGTTTTTGCATTAATAGTGCAGGTGTGCTACTCATCTGTGCATCAGGCTGTTTATTCAGAAGTATTTTAAATGTTACAGTTTTAGCGAAAATGCATGTCTTTGGGAAGTACTGAGCATATTACTGGATAAATGAGACTTGGATTACACTGCACAAGTTGTGCGAGTTTGTAAATATGTTTTATATAGTTTTGATGAAGACTTTATTAACCCCAGAGGGGAAATTAATTTTTTTTTCACTCCGTTGTCATATACACACAGGCCTGAAATACACACATGCACAAACAGGACCTATACATGCATTAAATGGAGAGATGTGAGGGGGCTGCCATGGCGAGCACCCCGACCTGGGGGTTCAGTGCCTCGCTCAAGGACACTTTTATGGTGCCCAGGAGGCAAGCTGGCATGTCTCCAGCTTCTAGTCCACGCTCCATGCTTGGTTCGTACAGGGACTTGAACTGGCAACCCTCTGGTTTCCAAGCCAAGTCCCTGTGGACAGAGCTCCTGCCGCCCCAACTGCTGTTAAATGCAATCCCACATGCGAGAAAAACAGTTTTCTTCCCACATTTAATGTAACACGGGCTAAATAACTGACGTATAAATGGTCATTTGTGGGGTGAAGTATTCTTGTGAGGTTTGAACAAACTACAATGAGCGGCTGCAACAATTCCTGGGTTATCATGTATTTGGCTCACAAGCCTTACTTGGCTCTTTGCAGGAATTTTAATGACACTTTAATTTCAAAGTTTATCACAAAAAATCAATACATGAAGAGCAGCTGTGGTGGCAGCCAAAGTGTTATTGACATAATTGCTATCTAATTATAGAAAGACAAAGCTGACAGTGTTAAAAAGCTGAGAAGAAAACACAGTGTTGGGTACAGTGACCAACAGTGGCCACTGTTGCTAAAGAAGAGGTCACATCAAGGCAATGAGCAGCGCTCAGCATAATGCACAATTCTGCTGTTACTCCCACAACTTAGTATTTACAACATGTAGTTTGTCTTATCAGTAGTTCAGGTTGATTTAATTCTTGAGCGGCATTGAAGTGACTGTAAAGCCAGAAAACTCCCACAAGCCTTGGGCTTTGTAAACCACTGCATTTGTGTAACAAAATAATACTTTTAGTGACAAGAAAACATAAAGAGCAGAGCATCTTCGGATTGATTGTGGCACAGCTTCTCTTGGGATGAACTGTATTCAATTTTCCAAAAAGAACTGACATTATACATTTTATATTATAGATGATAGATCCTGGAGCAACCCCCAGCAGGCCTGTGTGAAACGACTGCATGAAGTGAAGCTTGTTGATGCTATTCTCTTCCAAGTCCTCTGCAATATGCGTGCCATTACTCAGCTCCACTCCCGAAAATGAATGATATCTAAGAGTCATTCTAAAAAATGAATGACATCTCAGACTTATTATAATTTAATGGAGCTCCAAGATTCTTTCCTCTTACGATTAAACACAAGTTGAATTCAATTTTTATTATCGCTGCGCTATGAATAAAAAAAAAAATCAAGAGGCAGAGAGGCAGTTTCAAATGTTGGTGACATAATTGTCAATGATTGCTTTATTCTGTAAATCTGTTTTTAATATTTTCTGTGGCTTTTAAACGTCTGAAGCTATGGATGTGTTAGTTAAGACATAGCATACCCTGATTTAATTTACTTGAACAGACTAAACCAAATGATGTAATACAATATTCAACAAAATAAGACAGATGGAAACAATATGAGGCAGTGTCAAATGTTGGTCTCTGTTGAAACACTGCCTTGTTTATAAGTGTTGGCAGTGTATTATTGCTGGAGCTATGAATGTTTTAGAATCAGTTATCTCTGTCAGAATATGTCTAGCTTATTCTGCTAAAACAAATATGTGCTAAATACCTCTTATCTTGATGCTATTTGATATAATCTTTGTGCAGAGAACAACAATAACAAAAAAAAACAAAACAGCAAACGCAAAGTTGTCACAAAAACCAAAATGCTAATGTCTCTTTATGAGCTGGAAACAAATCCCCTTTATTAGATGAATGTGATTGTATTTATTCTCTTTATACCTGCACCACGTTGTCCCTGGTGGCAGCTGAGTACAACAGCTTGCAGAGTAAACGCAATGTATCCTTAAATATCACTAAAGACAAATAAACTCTCCATGACGGACATCTGGCTGATATCATAAAAATTTAGGGCTGAAACTAATGATAAATTTCATCAGTGGTTAATCTGCCAATTAACTCTTTGGTGCATAAACTGTTAGAAAATAGTGAAAAATGTCCTTTACAGTGCCATCGACCGCTTTTTATTACTCGTTTTCTCAGAACATTAGTCCAAAACCCAAACATATTCAGGTCACTGTCATTAAAGACTGATGAAATAGTAAATCCTCACATTCGAAAACTGAAACCAGAGAATATTTGTCTGGTTTTTAAGTGGTCATGAAATAGTCTGAATTTAATACTGCCTCTATATGACCCACAAGAGCAAACCAATCAGTGAGAAAATTAGCTAATTCTTAATGTCTGTTTACAGGTTCGATCCCCCGCCAAATGAGACTAAACAAAACAGAACAGAAGACCTTATGTTTACATTTTTCAAGGCAAAGTTTCGCAGTGAGTGGTATGTTAGCATGGTAATGGGAAGCAGGGGGAGATTTTCCCTTAGAAAATATACTGATACTGGTGTTGGAAAAAGAAAAGAACTGACCAAAGAACAAATAAATCTAAAAGGGACAGTGATAGAGCATGGAGGAAAACATGAGTCAACCTTGGTCGGTCATTCAACAGACTGAAAGAATTGAGGGATTTGAACAGATTAAAAACTGATCCTGAGTTGGCCCTCTTCCTCTTGGACAGATATGTCATATATTTATGAAAAACAATGCAAGACGTGATTTTATATCTATATATGAATTTACAATTGGTGGCTCAAACAAAGTTTGCTTTGTTTCACCATCGTCATACTGCAGTTATTTTACATAGCCACAAATAGATTGTCTCATCGCTATGAATCTTGTAAACAGCTGTGTTAAAAAAAGGAAATGGTATTCCTTTAATTTGCTTTCAAAACAAGCGCACACGTTACGAGATCAAGATCTTTATGACACGAGGCACAGATGCTCAGGGAAACAGTATCGCTTCTGTCCACAGGGGGCGCCAAACTCAACACCTTCCTTGTAGTTGATTTAACAAAAATAAAGGCTTATCAAAATGCTCGGAACTTCATTTTCAGTTGATCAACTAATCAATTAATCAAAATGACTGAAAACAGGCCTACACTTGAAAAGGAATCCCAGTAGCAAAGATAAATGGGTTTTATTAAAAATAGGAAATAAAAATTTAATAGTTCAAAAAACCAAACCAAAACAATAATGATAAGCTAGTGTTGTCACGATACCAAAATCTTTGTTTCGGTACCAATACCAATATGAATTTCGATACTTTTTGATACTCTTCAGTACTTTTCCTAAGGAAAAGTCCTTTTGGATGCAAACCTTTAGAACAATAAATAGTAGGGGTGTAACGGTACCAAAAAAATCATGGTTCGGTCAGTACCTCGGTACGGACGTCACGATTTGGTAACTCAAATGTCCCACCAAGTTTGTGTTGTCTCCTGTTGTCTCCCTTTGCGAGGCAGACTTTCTCTTGTCTTTTTTCATATGCGCCAGCTGCGAATATTGATACAGGTGTTGTCATACACACCACTTGTGCAATCTGTGCTCCAATAGGAACAAGAAAGGCGTTTGTGTGCATAATTGAGTAAAATAAATTAACTAAATTAATGAATTGAATCAATTTCAAAGTACCGGTATTTTCCAAATGCAGTATAGTACCGTTTGGAATACACTAGTACCGCGGTACTATTTTAGTTCTGGTATACCGTGCAACACTATGATAAGCTAACAAAAACCCAGGATTCCTTGTGCAGTCATGTGAGCTAGCTAATGCGAAATCACCGTGTGGCACTTATCCATGACAGTGAGATGAACTTGATAGCTAACTAATAAGCTAAGGCCAATTAGCTGTACAATTATTCCAAGTGTACTGACATTCTTGTGAACCACAGTGGATCGTTTTGGACCTTATTAAGCAAGATCTCTGAAATCCGGTCCACCTCAGAAACTACTGGCAAAAGTGTAGAGGATAAGGCTAATGCACCTAGCCATGCTTTAACTGCTGCTGAGTTAGCAGCTACAGGCAAGCGCAAACAAGAGAAGACCAAAAAAATATTAAGAGAAGTATCTCAAGTGCAGCCCAGTTGTACACAATATATGTAGCAGAGGGCCCCTGCTCCGTCCCTTTTCCAACTAAGAGGTCCTTGGCCTGAAAATCTTTGAAGACCCCCATACAACTACTTATACTACTATTTTTTGTTTGTTATGTTGGTCCTTTTAGGCTGATGTTTTTCCCTTAATTTCCCTATTCCTGTCCCTCTCCCTTTTAAATGTAATTTAAAAGGAAATAAATAGGTGTTTTTCTGCAAATCAGTGTTTTTAATCCTATGTAGCCTTTAAAACTTTGAGGTTACAAGTGTGTTGACAGAGCTCAGCTTACCCTCATAAAACTTGCTTAGAATCACCAAACCAAATGATGCAATACAATATTCGGCAAAATAAGACAGAAGGAAACAAAACAAAGCACCAGGTAGCCCATACTGCAGAGAGAAAACAGGTCTACCTAACCTTTGTAGTCGAGCACCAACCTCGGACCCCTGGTGAAGACATGAAATACAGTTAACTTCAAAGAAAATCTTGCTGGAGGAAAAAAAGGGCAAACACCTTGAACTGGGCAATAGCTGCAGCAAAAACTAGTAAATGGACACATGAGCTGTGAAAATGAAAAATTGTTGGGCAGCAGATACATTTAATGGCCCTTTAGATTTGAAATCATTGCCTCTGTGCGCTCCTTTCAGTGAGAGAGTTTTCCCAGGTTCAGTTGAGGTTTTGATGTTGCACACCTCGGATAACTGTGATCAGATGCTCGGCGCCGCTCAAAATGTGTATTGACTATTTGATAGTGTGTTGACTATCTCCCAGACTTCAATGAAATCACATGCTTCAGCCTAGTTAAGAACCCTGGAGTGACGATCTCTTAATAGAGGAGTCCTGTTCAAGGAGCTGGAGAGATGCAGCAAAGGAGATACTTGATAGAGTGGCTGCTTTGGAAAACTGATGAGAACGACGAGATGCCTCGAATGTGATTGAAATACCAAGTCGCCCGCTCGGTGTCCTGGTCATAGGCAGAGTCGTGTGAAAATTGGAACCTTGTAAGCTGACTGACCGAGAGAGTGAGGTCTTGAATGAGCACTGCCTCACATCTGTAACTCGTGCACATCCACTATGTTATCATGCATGGCAGTGGAGCCGGCTATGAATACCAAGTCTGATCCACATTAAACCTAAACACTCACCCAAGAGCTGCATTACCAAGGTGAAGTGTTCGCCACCCTGGTTTAACCAATCCCTCAAATCAATCTGCCACAGGCAAAGCAAAGGATTTTCCACAGGGGGAATCTAACCAAAGCAGGGCTGCTATCTGCCTTTGATGGTGGACTGAAGCCTGTTAGATTAGCTTTTCTCAGTTATGATGACGTAATGCATTTATTTTAGTGGAATTTTCTAGATTTTTTTTTTTTTTGTATGATTTACCGTTTTTTCTGAGGCCGCAAGTAATGGCTTATTTTTAAATTGCTGATTACAAGGAAGTATTTTTTTTTTTTTTTATATCAGTCAACTCTTGCCTGAAGTGTGTACTCACTCTATGACCCCAAAAAACCAAACTGATTGCAATTTTGTGGTTAATTACAGTTATAAATCCAGGCCACTAAACAGGGAGCATCCTCATTTCTCAAGCAATTTAAATTAGTCATTACAACAGCACCAAAATTGGTAAAAACATTTTGAATCTTTAATTATGTGTCATCTTAAAATCATACGAAACACCAAGTGGTTACCCAATATCCAAGTTAAAAACCAACAACAACATATGGACTCATCTTGCTTCTCTGTTTTCTAAATGTAGCCCCAAAAATCACATTAAAATAATAATGCAGTAAGTACAAAAGCTCAAAAAAGTTAGGCACAGGACCTTTCAGACTAAATGGCAACAAAACTATTTAGCTGAAATGTATTGCCTTCATGTGGTGTCGGCATAACGGGAAAAACGAGATCTCAAATGGGAAAACTCATGTGAATGCCTGGGACAGTAGGCAAAAGTTTTGGTGTTCAAGTTGCCAAATTAACGTCATATATGCAGAATCATGTCGGCAGAAAAACAGTGTTCCTTTTGATGATGATATTTTATTATTGATTCACATATTGCATGTCAAAGTTTTGCTCGCATGTAATTTGTAATTAAGCATTAGGTTGCTGTCCAAATACAGTGACCTAGATTAGTTTGAAAAAAATATTTATTTGCAGCAGGTAAAGTAATATTTTAGTTGTTTAGGGCATTTACCGGTGCAGCAAGTCTGGGATGATTTGTAGCTTTCATGTTGTTTTCAAATTACATCTTAAAGCACATGAATTCGGAAGAATGACTCCCTAACTCAAGAAATGGGACCATCTGAGGAGCACAGTGTTGCATATGAAGTCATTTTGAGAAATTTGTCAGTGGTTTACATACGACTTTCTCTCAGCACGGTTATGTTCAAGTATTTATACCGTGACAAAAACATGAATTTTAGTCACATCATGAAATAGCTGTTTGGTAAATCAACACATAGGTTTCAAGTTGTTAAATTTTACGCCCGGCCATCTTTCTTTATATCCCGCCTTCATGGCCTGAGTCTGTTTGACAAATTGTGATTAAATTACATGGATGTGACATAAATTTGAGGGCAGTAACACGCCTGCAGTTTATGACAGGATGGACATGACTGATGGTGCCTGTAGACAAGGGGATCTGATACGGTACATGACAGGCAACTTGATGAATAAACACTGTGAGGTTGTAGTAAGGAAACCAGCTGAACCTTCTCAAATTGTGCACGTAAAACATCTGTGAAATGTGCATATTAAATTCAGTGCAGTGAGGGTATTGTGTGCTTGTACTGTAAATGTAAAAATTACTTTTTTAAAGTGACTTGTATTGAAGGATTAACCTTAAGCATTACTCAGAGATGATTAGCAACCAGGAACCTTGAGCAGGCCCCTAATGTTCTCATAATGTATAACAGATGAAGCAAACATTGATGTGCTTGCCAATTAATGAAATTATACTTAACATTCTGCCCCGATTTAGCAGGTTGCCCACAAATCCTAAGCTCCTTTCTTCTGACATAATTTGGTTTTGAACCCCAGCTAAAGTTCCCTGATTAGATTCCTTTATTGATTGTGCTGGAGCCGTGAAGGTCAGACTGTCACTTGACTCACAGAGACTGACCTTCAGAGGAACTCTGGCACAGACAGTTGTCTCATTTCATTTGACGGGGATCATTTTCAGGGACTGATTTTTCTGGATATTATTTACTTGTTTCGACTTTTGTCGAAGATAAAGCATCTTTTAGAAATGTGCTGCTCATATTAAACAGGCACTCCACAGATTTTACTCATGGAGATCAGTTTACTTGTCACGAGGACTAATATTCATCCTGCGAAAACAGTTGTTAATTTAATGTCCTCTGTGGCTGCAAATGGAGTCCAAAGTCTGACAAAACGACTCTGACACTGACATCTGAGTTCTCTCAAATTGGGCTTGAGAATTCACATTTTTAACAGAAAGCTTAGGTTATGAAGATGTTTATGCTACAGTGATTTGTTTTCCACAGAGCTCTACGGTGCGAGCATTTTACTCTCATTTGCGACTAAAAATAGTTTTGTGCGCGCAAAAGAAATCATTCAGGAGAACGCTGTGCGAGTACAGATTTCAACCAGCAGCAGAAACGAAAGGCGAATCCTGCCGGTTGTGGGTTGAACGGGGGTCACAGACGCAGACAGGAATACGTATTCCTGTCAAATATGACGGACATAGTGCCCTGCGGCGCAAGATAACGGCTTACCGGTGACCGAGAAGCCCGGCTCCAGGTCCAATAAGTCTTCGTTGGTGTCATGACTGCCCAGAAATACCTGAACAGCTGAGCCATGGCGGCACACAGGTATGTGACGTGTCAGAGGAGAAACGAGCCGTTCACATTTCTCTCTTTGTGGCAGGTAACGGCCCACAAACCTCACAGCACTTAAGGGACTGTTCTTAACTTATCAGAGGAGGATGGTGGCTGGTTGATTTTTATTTTTATTTATTTATTTTATTTTGATCCCCCTATGTTAATCACTTATTGATGCTGTTTTTGAAGTGTGAATAAATCAATAAGTAATTTATTCCATTGTAATATCATTGGTGTATTATAGAAAAGTGATTCATCTTTTTATAAATGACAAATTTGGTACCGTGACAACACTACTACACCTTGATAAATTATTTGCATGCTTTATAGGACATCAATTAAAATCCTGTTATTATTTCTTGTTTTCTCAATAGAAAATGTACATAATGAACACTTGTAATGGAAAGAGAAGAGCACTTTAGTGTTGCATTGGTTCACTAAACTACCTCTAGAAGTGGACACTGTCTTGTTATTGTTCTTAGTGGTTTCCAGTCAGCATCTGGGAAAATTCATACTCCAGAAGTCACTCCTCAAAACAACCTTATTAAGACTGCCAGCCCAAATCTGCTTTTTGGCAAGTTCAGATTGTATCCAGATTAATTTCAGAAACACTTGATGACAAAATAACCCACATAAAATGCAGATTTGTAAATTGGATCCAAACCACATTTGTAAGTGGATTGAAATGGGATATCAGTGTTCTAGAGATGCATCTCAGTGTGAACACTCAGATTGGATTCCAAAGGATCTTTTGCATCCCTCGCAAAGTGACACATATTGACGACTTAAAATTCATATTATCAGAAGTTCTGTGTAGAATCTATGCTGCTACTAGCAGAGCTCTATGAAGGACAATATGGAGAACAACAGTCCATCAAACAGACGTCGATGGAGGAGTTCTGCACTGTGGCTTGACAGCGCAATTGTTTAGAGGATGAAAATGATGGGCCTCCATTTCTCAAGCTTCTGCATTTAAAGCCATGTTGACTGCTTAGCGACAGAGTTACTGCAACCTGTGCAGATAGGTTGGTGATGTCTGGACACACAAATCTGATCTGATCCCTTGCAAAACACAGTGCGGACAGGTGGGCCTAAAGATCTGATTTGAGAAACAAATCTGATTTTCCTGCAGTCTGAACGTAACCAAAGTCTGGACATTTCTGCTGCTGTATCTTCAGTTTCGACCAGTCCTTGTTAAACTCTGTCTCTGTGAGTGTCCCAGCCTGTGCCTTTTTAAGCAGCACAATGTAATGTATGTATTGCCACAAGTGACAATTACAAGATATCGGCAGAGTGGATTGTGTGTTGCTTTTTTGTTTAAAACCAACTGAAAAGTTATCAGTGACATAGTAAATTGTAGAGCGTAGTATACGGTCATAAATTCATCTAACTGACACTGTTACACTGTTACTGGTCTGTTACACAGCTATATATAGAGAGCTAATATTAGCTACCATAAAGTATGGATAGATTTAGCAGGATTTAAAGGATTATAAATCGTACCTGTATCCAGAATAACATGCTGTGAGCATCCTTTGAGCTAATATTCAGATTCATGTACTCACATTTAAATTTTGTTCTTGCATGCTGACATATGTAAGACTCTCGGCCATTTGCTTCCTCATCAAGCAGTAAGTGAGGAAAAATTGCTTCAAGCTTTCACTGTCATCTCAGGAAAGTCAGTCACCATTTCAAGGTTAATGGCAAATCACTTTGAGGGATGTAGGCAACAGGAGTGGCATTCGTGCAATGTCACACTGGCTGTTATAAAAGATTATCGCCCAAAGACAACAGACATTAAACAAAACAGCCTTCAAGTTCCTGCAAATACTCTGATCATGAGAGCTCAATCCTGAGGTCCAGCAGTGTTGCTTTATTGACCTTTTCTGAAAGATTACACTTGCCCCAAGATTTAATTTAGTGAAATGTGACAGTGCTGTGAGCCTTCGGACTGTCAGTGACATGAAAATATAATTTGCACTTTGCACTCAGTGAGCGAGCCTCATTAAGCTAATGGAATATCTGGTAGGTGGAACAAATGTGTGCTTTTGTTGCATTAAAATGATGGAAATGTGTTCAAACATCAGCTTCTTTGCATCACTGTGATTGCATAGCCGTGCAGGAAACACTCATATAGCTTATATAAATGCATAAACATGTCACTCCTTTATTCCCTCATCTTTATGGCTGCATTGCACTGACATAACCATATGACAGCTGTCAAGAATGCCTGTCAGGGCATGAATACATGAGCGTAAATATAATGAAAGAGAGGAATCAGTGGCAGATGCTCACAAATGCAGGATCTCTAAACGGGTCAGGTTAAAAACATCTCTTCTCGTTGGCCAGGCAGCTTCACAGTATTTTTTGATCAGACCTGACCTCATCAACCTGCTTAGTTTCTGTCCAAGCCCAAACCATGACAGCAGTTTTGGGCCTGAGCCTGATTAAAAACCCAAATTTCCACTGTCAAAATTTTTTCTTGACATTAAACATCTATTAAGACCCAAGCCCTGACGTGTTTCCTCGCACCACTTCTCTTTCCTCTCTTCCATCTGTTTCTTCTAGAGTCAGTCGTCAGCTCTGCTGGCGTCTGGGGCAAGACAGGTTCAGCAGAGCAGGCTGCGCCTATCAGTGCGTCTCCATCTTCAAGTGCACATGGTGGTCCATGGCGACCACTGTATGCATGTTAACGCACATCTCTTCCACTGCTGAGGAGGCAGAGGCAGACACTGCCAACCAAGCTGCCTTGCAGCCCCTCTCTGTCTCTCTTTCTCTCTTTTTTCATCCCTCTCTCCGGCGCACTCTATCTCTGTTTCCCGGTTCTGCACTGTATTGCTCAGTTGTTCCATCACATTCCTCCTCTCTCTGTCGTGGTTCCCCCCGCTTTCTCTTTCTTTCCCTCTTGATTCAGTCCAATGCAACTCTCGCCATTTACCCACAAGAACTGCTAGTTTAATTTAAAAAACAAAAAACAAAACACAACACCTGGAAATTGGCGAGAACCAGAGTTGATTCAAGCCTGGGGGGAATATTGAGAAATTACAGTCTGGCCAGGCCAGAACCCGTTGGGTCAGGTCAGGCCTAATCAGGTTCGGGGAAAGGAATCACAGCTTCACAGCTCTACTTTATAGTTGTTAACAAGCAGGCAGATAAAACTCAGAACACCAGACAAGGAAAAGATTGGAGAAAAGATCGAGATAGAAAAATAGAAAAGCAAGAACACTTCGACATTTTCAACAGAGGGCAGGGAAAGAACTGCCTTCTATACATAATACAAGACTAATGAGCTATAGTGCAAAGCAGCTGTGGAGGCAGGTGGTGGCTCACAGGAGGAGTCAATAAAGAAGAAAAAAGGTGTGGCATGATTGGATCTAAAATAACAATCAGTACACAACAACAAGCTGAGTACAGCACACACAGAGAGCCCAGGAAATCAGAGGCAGGAGGGGGTTGCCTGATATCAGACAGAATTGTCAACTCGTTACACTCCGTTTCCATCTTCAGGCTGACATTGCCTCCACTCTAACAGATTTCCGTGGTGGAGGGGAATTCATTTTTCCCTGACCAATCATTGTGACCTGACCAATCATTGTGCAATGTCATTTTTGGTCTACACTGATGAGAGCAATGCCAACATATTGGTTTTGCTGGAGTTTCAAGAGCAAAGTGTAGCAACAAAAAATAAATTACAACATTGGGTGATATTGCGAAGAGCGCTTGACAATGGCGTTAGTCCTTCCTGTGATGCTGATTGGCTAATTGTTAGTCCCCATGCAGTGTTCATTGGATCGATTGCTTTTTCAACTGAGAGACTGGAGTGGGCGGATTCAAAGGTCTGGACCCAGGCAAAGAGAGGAGGGAGAGTTATCAGTATAAAAACCTCATACTGCCATTGTAATGCATCAATCATTTTTAATTCATATTTTCATTTCAGTTGAATTTCACAGTCTAATCTGACTTTTAATGGTCATATTGGCAGCCCCACTTCAAGCTTCACAATGTCAGTTAGTATAGTGAATAATGTGTCACATTTAAGCCTTCTACTCACCTTTTGTGTAGCTTGTATAAAGTCAACTTCATATCTGACAAAGCCCTCTGAGCTGCCGAGGACACACTTTAAAAATTACCACTACTACTACTACTAATAGCACTACTACTGCTTCCAATAATAATTTGTGTACAGTTTTACTGCCATTGCCTAAAAGTACTCTCTTAGTTTGGTGTAACATTGGATCTTTTAAAACAGTTATGAGCTGAAATAATGAGTCTGATAATTGATTCATCAGTAACAATTTTGAATAATCAATCAACTAATCGTGCTAGTCATTTTTTAACCAAACCAATCAGTGGCTCCAGCTTCTCAAATTTAAAGATACACAGTCAGACTTACTTAAGCCCCATTTATGATTCCCTTCAGTAGGAAAATAGATAGATACGTACATTTCAAACTGGTGAAAGTCACTGCCCTCATACTTCCATGCGCCCTTCATAATGGCACTGATACAGCCAGATGGCACTGGTGGGCAGAGTCAAAAGTTTCACACAACAAACGAGGTGACAGTGGAGGAGGTCATAATATTGTATGGGGGCAGCGCTGTAGACAGCTGTGGTCTGTGCAGCTGTTACATACATCCCGACGCGGACTGGGAATGCTTTTCATTATAATACTGATTTGTTCCATTCCGCCATTATTTAAATTTCTTCGTCTTCTCGTACGGTTGTATCTCACTTGAACTACCCTACACTGCCTTCTTGATCTCTGATGGTACTGCTCCATTTCGTCAATATCCATTAGCTTTCAGAAAACATGCAAAAGATATGGACAAAATGAATGCAGATTATAGATCGAAGGCTCCATCATTAATGAACCCTTAGTCTTCTGTGATGGTCATGTTTGTGTGTTCTGAACTGTTTGTTGGACAATAAAAGACATCTAAAGATGTCAGCTCCAGCTTTGAAGGTGACACCTGTGATGAATTGACTTGGGCGGTTTAAGTTTTTGCATACTGTTATACCCTCCTGATATGTTCTGGGGGTATAGTACAATATATAACAGCATTTGTGTGCAGAACTGCAAAACCAAAATATGCTGGTTTTTTTCCACTGACTCTCTCTGCAATTGCTCCCAGCTGTTAACAGTCTTGTAACGTTATCCCCACCATTCACAGTCCCCATGTTTTTCAGCTAAGCTGCCTGTTTCACCAGCCTGACCTCTGGTGGTGCATGATGTACACTACATACAATACAGCCTGTGTATTTTAACAGTATTGGAAATCATGCTGTCCGAATTTCTAAATACCCTGGTATACCATAATACCATGATGCCGCCCAAGCCTAGTGATGAGCATGTTTTGCTGTTTTTATGTCATTTAATTTTAAAAAAAAGCTATTAATGGAGAAAGCAATAAGCAGATTACTAGAGACTGAAAATAATTTGTTACAGCCCCAAAAAGTCTCTGACTTTGTCAGGACTGAACCAGTGGCATTTAGTTTGGTATGTTTTATCTTCTAAACAGTTGATGTCACTATAGAGCAACACACTACAAAAACTCTGGGATGGAGTGGCATAAAAAAGAGCTCCCATTTTAGCAACCTGAATTATCATTTAAATGTAAGAGTTGGTCAGTGGATTGTGTGCAGTTTGTGTGTAAAGCCAACAGCTTTATCTCATGAGTGGTTTTTTGATGAAGGTAGACAGATACATAACTCAGCACTTGTCTTCATGAGTGCCCCATGATGCCTCAACTCAGGGTGAAAGCCTCCGTTTTAAATCCGCTGTGCTAAACAAGCGTGCACCGTGTCTCTCTTCCTGATGTAGTCATCTGCTCTCTAGCGATACTGTGGACATTCAGAGAGTACCTGAAGGCCAGTGGCTCAAATGGAAGAAAGGGCATCAGCAGCACACGAGCACAGGCACAGAGCTGGAAAATCGATATACAGTGCATCCCAGATATGCCGTGGAATCTTCTTTACTACACTGCAGAGGATATTTTCATGGATAAGCTGCTGCTTTTCAGGAATAGTGTCGGTGTCAAACAGTTACTGACCACTGAGGAATGTCTACAACTGTTTTGTGTAATTTGTATTTCTCCCAAACATTTAACAATGCATGCTGTAAATTTTTAGTCATGCTAGTGTTAGTCTGTTGGTCAGTGTGTTGGTCAGTCAGTCCAAAACTTTGGTCCGGACTAAACTATAAAGAAATATTGGACAGCATGCTGTGAGATTTTGTACAGACATTCTTGGTCCCCAAAAGTAGATCCTAATGACTTGTGTTGTCCTAGCCGGCTAAGGTTTTCAGTTATTCTTAGATTTCCACTACTATGAAATCTACTAAGTTTTTTTTAAGCACATGAAAAGACTATTTCTGTGTCTACCAGAAAGGAAAAGTTATATTGACAAACTCAATATTGTTGGTCTAGTTCAGTGTCCCTAGCTTATCTTGGTGAAATGATCCCATTGAATCGACAGAAAATACGTTGATATTTACAACAATTTGATCAAAAAAAAAAAAAAAAAAGGTTGCTGCACATGGCATTCTGAGTGTCAAGATCTGACAGGTTTCCCATTCTGCCTGCTGATGCCTCAAGTCTTTATCCACGTTTATCTTCGTAAAAACTCAGTTTTTCGGTTCAGCAGCTAATAAAATCCTAGTTCTGGATCTCTACCTTGTTCGAAGTGTATCCCACCACACTGCAGCTTTTAGGCATTTTCCTGTGGTTTGCTAGCAGATAGAAACGACAAGCACCTTCAAGTAATACAAAGTCAATGGAGAGTGATAAATTGTTGGGTGGGACTTGATTGCACTCTGTCTCTGTGGTTTCCAGACAGTGTCCCAGTGACTCTTGGGGATTCTCCTCCAGTGCACCATGAGGTTCACATTTGTGGTTTCCAGTGAAATATCTTGACAACTGTTGAATTAGGATTGCCATGACATTTGGAACCAGCTTTCACTTTCCCCTCCGTATGAATTATAATAACTTCGTAATGATCCTTAACTTCTCATCTAGCACCATCGTCCGATCAGAATCTTTTTTTGTCCAGTACTTGGGTTCAGGACAAATACCTGCAAAACTAATAACATTCCCATCAGCTGCAGCTAGAGTTTGTGTTTAGTGCTAATAAGCAAATGATAGCGTGCTAACAAACTAAACTTAAGTGCTAAACATTGATAATATTATACCTGCTTAATGTTATATTTAAATTGCAAGCGTCAGCGTTGACGATACAATTACAGCCCTTCCTCACTGGCCTCCCCCCAATAAAAATAATTGGACCTCAATATTATTACAAGCGCAAAGGTAGTGGTATCTTGTATAACTAGAGAACCTAAGGCATAAATTAGTAGCACCCCTGTTGGCATCACTTGCTGTAAAGGGAGCTAAATAACTGGCGTAACTATTTTCAAAGGGCTCCCTTGAACTCTCACCTCAAGATATCTAAATAAAAATGAGTTCTATGGGCAGCCTTAAGATTCCCCCAAACCTGAGAAGGCTTGTTTTAGGGTGCCACTCCAAGAGTTTCAGTGGCCCCATCTTGCAATCCCTGTGCAAGACTTCTGGGGGCACCACTGGTGAGCATGTTAGCATGCTTATGTTAGCATAACTTTACCTAAGTACAGCTGGGAGAGCAGTTGACGTGGCTGCAGACTCGTAATCTTGTTTCAATTTTTTGTTGTGGTTTGTTTTTCAAATGTAGAGTTTACACCATCAAACAGGTTGGATTTTTGGCTCACAGATGTTGTATCCAAAAGGTTATATGAGGTCTAGTGATGTGTTGGACAAATATGAGAAACATCTCTGTGTACAACACAACACAATTTAACAACACCACAAACTGCAGCCCCCTAAATGACCATTAAGTTGAATCACCACCTCTAAAACAGTTGGCAAAACAATCTCACCACAAGATCCGTAAGTTAAATCGACAGTCATAATGCACAATCTCTCTCAGTAGACAAAGTTTGCCAAATTGTGGATGAATAGTTTTCAAATTCACATTTTTCTGGGCATTTTAAGGACTTCTCTCCAGTCCATGGTGGCTTAAAAGTTGAGACTGAGGTCAAGTATGAACTTTCAGTCTCAACTCTCTAAAACAGTTTCCACAAAACTGAGCATTATAACCCTCAAGACAGGAGGATGTATTATTGCAGGGTTGTTGCATTACTTTTAGCTAGGTGGGCCTCATAAATTGCAAACTGAATGTACTTCCTCTCACCTTTATTTCCTTCTGTGGATGTCAGGTATGAGCAGAGCATAACTCAAGCAAAAAAGAGGAACTGAGATATAAACCAAATTAGGGCCTCATGTTTACTGCAGTAGATTATCTCACTTGGGGAACTTTCAAGTCTTGGAGGTTGTTTTTCCTTCTATACAAGAATGACTGACAGCAAATGACTTCTTCTAAGAGGAGGAAAATGAGCCCTGATATCTGACTTCGCTCTTCGTAGACACAAGCAGGAATACAGAGGAGGGCACCAATTTGATTCTCCCAATCTTATAAAAAACACGTGTTATTCTTTAACTCTGTTCTATAATAAGAACGGTAATGAGACCAGAAAGAAAGACTTCCTGCCTCCTGTGAGTCACTCCTTTCTTACCTGTCAGTATTATGCAGATTGCAAATAGGATATGCAACCCAGCATGTCCGGGGTTTAAAGACGCTTGGCAATCAACCAGAATAATAGCAGCAAGCCCAATCTGGAGCAATGCCCTCAATAATTTCAGAAAAACAGGCTAGTGTCCATTACCTTTTGTAATCAGCATCTTGTCTGTTTATTTTTCATTCTGCCTCCTATTTTTTTTAGCCTCACTCTCTTTCTCATTTCATTTAAGTAAAGGGGACCCACTTGGCCCTTTTTTTTGTGCATATTTGTATTTTGGATGTCTACTAGAACATATTTACATGCTTTAATTTAATGTTCAAAACACAATTTATCCTTCTCATACTGTCTGCCTGAATATACATGTATTCACTGTCTGTCTGAAATGCGCTGTTTTAGTGCTTCTGTCTTTAAGCCCCCATCCAAAAAGTAGGCCAGTCTGCTTTGATTGATCGGCATTTCCGGGTCTTCCACATCATACTGTCTCTGCACCGTCATTGCGGCTGGGGGAATGACTGTAACAGAGAAAAACGGCCCTTTCTACCATGAAAAATTACCAAGAAAGCCTTCTAAACCAAAATCTTCACAGTTGGATGTGTTCCAGCTGGAATATTGTCCAAAATCAGGGAGAAACTAACAACATCAGCGACCAAGACTACATGTTTCCCTGATGTTAGCACATAGCTACATGTAGCAGTGTAGCTGCAACCAGGGAATGACTATAACAGCATATACTAGCACTTTCTACTATAACAAATCACCATGAAAGGCTTCTAAACCAAAATCTTCACAACTGGACATTTTCCAGCAGGAATATAATCCAAACTTGGGGAGAAATTAACAACATCAGCAACCAGGATTACATGCTTTCCTGATATTAGCATGTAGCTACATGTAGCAGTGATACTTGAAACCAGATAGTGACTCTAACAGAGTAGTGGCACTTTATACCATGACATATCAGCTATAAAAGCTTCTAAACCAAAATCTTTTGAGGTGGACACATGCCAGTAGGAATATGATCTGAAATCTGTGACAAATTGATAACCTCTGCAAACAAGATTACGTGTTTTCCTGGCATTAGCATGTAGCTACATGTAGCAGTGTACTTGTAGCCAGGGATTGACTATGAAGGAGTGTAGTGACACTTTCTTCCGTGAGATATCACTTAAGTTCCTAAACCAAAATCCTCACAACAGGACATGTTCCAGTAGGAATCTGACCCCAAATTGGGGAGAAATTGGCAAAATCGGCAAACGAGATTACAAGTTTCCCTGATGTTAGCGTGTAGCTACATGTAGCAACGTAGGCTAAGTGATGTAAACACTTTGCCATATAAAGAAGTCAATCATGAGCTGACATCAGCTTGTCTTGAAAGTAGAAAAATATTGGAAATGTTGCTCACAGGGATTAGGCCTACATTTACATATGTTAACCCTATTTTTTTCAAACTAAAGCCACATTTAATTTAATCATCTGACATTATCATACGTATTAGAGAAAATAAGGACAAGCAGCCTGGGTCCCCTTTAATAGTTAATTGATTAATTCATTTTCATTGACAAAAATACCAAAATGTCCTTGTTTCGGGTTATTGAATGTGAATATTTGCTAGAGTTCTTCTTGTTCTGTGATATTAAACTAGAGATCTTACAAAATAAGACATGTGGAGGTTTTAGTTGGACATGACACAGGCTGTAAGTCATATCTTAAATATAAAGCACCTGGATCCTGCCACTCTTCTTTGCCTGTTGACGTTCAGGTAGAGTTTACAGGCCTCCCTATTTACTATTGTACTTGGTCATTTTTAATGTCATGTTACTTATTTTAGAAATGGGAATGCCACACATCTGAACCAGGTCAGAGCAGTACTGTTCCCGGGATTCTTCTTCTGATATTGTGCCCAGACATGCTCCTCTGTCTCCCTGTCACCTGTAGTTGTCTTTATCCAGATGGATAAAAGCACACTCCCTCTGGCCACTTCTCGCCTTTGCTTCACTTTCTTTTTACACCTGGCAACAGTCTCCTTCTGTAAGGGAATCGCTTACATGATGTGTTAAGGTGGTAAAACTAGAGCAATGAATTCTTCGGTGGCTTGTGACAAGATGTGTTTGCCTTTGTGTTATCTTACATTGGAAATGAAAGGGAGTCATCTTTGTGTTTGATGTTTGCAGGGGATTATTTGCTTCACACCGGACTGTTCTTTGCAGTAGCTGTATCGGGATGAATGATTCTCTATATTCAGTCTTAGCATACAGCATTAAATCCACCATGTGATAGCTCTTGAAGGTTGTAATGACAGGTACCATACTGCCTAGTTTTTATTTCTAGGACACTAAATTTAATGACATGTACGCCTGGCATATTTCTACTCCAAAGCTTCCTCTATTTCAATATAAAAGTTTTACTCAAGTGTCGTCTAAATCCGAGTCTGTTCTAATGAACAACATGTTCAGTGCCTACATTTTTTGCTAGGATGCACACAGCTGACAGGCATATAAGTAGCACTAATCTAGATTTCACTTGTTTGTCTTAATTTTGAGGGTAATATACTGTACAGTTAGTCTCCTGCAATTTGGCAGGCAGTTTAAGGACACAGTAGATGTTTATTGGCTTATTTAAATGAACTCCTAAGTAGCTGAAAATGCCTAATCCTGGCCATGAGCACAATAACAATATGGCAGGTTAACTACCCAGGGTGAAACAAATAATTACACAGTGGATAGTCAACTCTGGCATATTCCATTTGCTTATTTCTTAAAAGATAAACATGCAAAATTTAATTTTTTTCAGTAGTCTTATGTCATTGTCTGAGTCTGAGATTAAAACTCAGACTGTTTTGAGGTACAGTTGTTTTAATATAATTATTGATAAGCAGTAGTATTTTAGTTTAAATCCAATAAGATAATTAAAACAGTCAGTAGAAACCTCGGCCTACATCGTAAGTGCTATGTCGTAGGCAACTGGACTTGTTTGCGTTTCTTGAAGACGTTTCGCCTCTCATCCAAGGAGCTTCTTCAGTTCATCAGCTTCTTGGATGAGAGGCAAAACGTCTTCAAGAAAAGCAAACAAGTCCATTTGCCCAACGATATAGCACTTACGATTGCCATGACCTGGATGAATCCTCACCGACAAGTTCGGTCTACCTCCATACATTTTAAAAGGACTTTCAACTGTATTTTGCAGTCATCATCAGTGAATAGAGTCAGGGATATCTCAGTTGGTATGACATAACCTATGTATGGTACTTTGTAGAGTTGGGTCGATTTCTGGTTTTGCCAGTCTGGCCCAATTTACAAGATTAAACCAGTTTGATTTTATGCCAACTGGCAAGTTATGGCACTTGCTGGCAAATTAAAAAGTAGCCTACATCAGCAACCTGTGCTGACGGTGTCACGGCACTAAATCCGAATTGTATTGCGCTGCTAAAAAGCATTATGACAACATGATTAACACAATATTATGTTTATGAATAGACTAATGAAGCCACTAGTTTCTGACAGGCTGTGAGCTGAGTACTGGTAACATGAAGGAGGTCAAATTTTAGTAGAGGTGGGAGGTTCTGTTTGTGAGTTCATATTTTTTTTGGGTGATGAGACAAAGCATTGTAATCCCTCAAGAAAACTAAAACTGCTTCCATATGGCAACATTTTGGACTTACAGTCAGCAAAAGAGGTGTCCTGACTAGCCACGAGTGACACAGTGCGCCCTTCTTGGCCGAACTTCTTTCGGAGGTCTTGTTTCTCTTAAAAGCTCCACACTTGACAGGGACTGGCTGATTCCTAAAGTTGTAACGAGGCTTTGTCTGTATGATGCTCCTTTATGTCACCACAGAAACCAAAATAAGGTGTCAGCTGGCTGGAGGGAGATCACTGTGGAGCTGAAAGTTTACGATAAACTAAATCACCACTGCTTATAACAAGCTAGGCTTCTTGCTGTTGGCTATATTGTATGTCCTTTCTAGTAAATATTACAGCATAAATCGTGTTTCTTGTTTTAAAAGTACAAACATAGAAAGATAGCAACTAGGCTGTTCACCTATCTTTTAAGTGGTGACATCTCCAGTCTGATCTCCAGCACAAAGCTGATATTTGCATCACATATTTAAGTGATTCAGTGTGGACAGAGAGCTCTGATGTTACAAGATGCAACCTGATAGTTGGGCGCTTGCAGTTGGGACATGGTGTCAGTATGTTGCACGAGGGAGCGGCTGCTAAGTCAAGTGTGACTAAGTCTAGTGGTAAAATTCTGTATGCTGGTCCTGTCCAGTGTTTGCCTTAAATTTATAGGGGTTACAAAATGTTTACGATGGCCTAACCCTCATACTTTGGTCATGTGATAACAACTGAGCCATCTCACTGGCACCTGACTAAAACCCATTCACCGAAGACAACTCTGTGTTGCCGTTGACACCATACCTTGAGATTTTTTTTGTTGTTGTTGATCATCTGTATTTAATTAATTTGTGAGTCAACCGGTGTACCTGGATGTAACGTCATTAGTCGTGGATGAATGGATGAACAACTACATCCTTGTTAAACTGAGTGATTAATAAATGAACGTCTGACAACAGTGTAAACATCCGCTAGCTTACAAAGCCCTGTAATTGGAATCACACCTTCAATTACTAACATACGTTATGTAATCAAATATTTCAAGTGTCTTTGACTGACATCCATTGTTGACACTGGTTGTCTCTGAGGTTTGGGTTATCTTCCCCCATCGCTGGATCAAACATCTCTGCACCATCTATAAGTGTTTATGAGTCATCATAGACCCATTTTATTGGACGGGTGTGTGTGTATATGCGTTTGTGTGTGTGCAAGAGGGCAATCAGGCGGCTCAGTTATTAATATTAATAGAAGATTAAAATTGACACAGACACACCTACTTAAACACGATGAGATTTACACTGGAGGGGAGAAGCAAGATAGAAAATTGATTAAAATTATTAATCAATAATTATTTTAAGAAAAGTATCACAGACTGACTCTTTAGATCCTCATGATGTGTTGTTAAGGGAAATTACAAAAAGTGCTGTGGGTATTTAAACTCTTGCACACACCTTCAGGTCAACTGTGGAGTGATTCAAGAAGCAGTGTGTAGGATTTAGTGGCATCTGGCGTTGAGGACTGCAGATTGCAACCAGCTGAAACTTCTCCTGTGTGCAGAGCGTAAACTCTCGATTAGGACTCCTACGGTGTTCAGAGGTTATCTGCAGAGGTCTCGTCCTCTTTTAAACAAATAGACAAGGCTTTTAAAACCAGTAAAAAACACTGATTAAAGTAGTTTCACATTACAAATCAGTGTTTCTCTGATGCTGTTTGGCATGTTGCAGATGGGCCACTTGCCCAGCGTCTGCTATGTGTGCTCACCTTATTATGATCCAGACGTTCAGGTGTATTTAATCAGCAGCCGAATTATCTGCAGAGTTCTCCTCATCTTCTAAACAAACAAACGTGGGGATTTAAATCAGTAAAAATACTGAAGAAAGCAGTTTCATGTTACAAATCAGTGTTTGTCAATGCTGTTTGGCATGTCAGAGACGGGCCGTTAGCCCAGCACCTGCTAATGTGTGCTCACCTTTTTCTCAGATAACTTAAGAGCCAGACGTTCAGGAGGTTTTTAACGAGAGCCAAATTATCCTGAGAGGTCTCCTCTTCTACAAAACAAACAGAAGTGGTGATTTAAAACAGTAAGAACACAGAATAATGCAGTTCCACATTACAAATCAGTGTTTCCCTGATGCTGATTTGCATGTCACATAGGGCTTTCTCTGATATCTTAATGTGAGCTCACCTTATTTAAGATCCAGATGTCCAGGTGGTTTTAATCTGCTGCCGAATTATCTGCAGAGGTCTCCTCTTTTCCTAAACACATTGACATGGGGAGTTAAATCAGTAAAAATACTGAATAAAGCAGTTTGGTGTTGCAAATGAGTGTTTTTCCAACACTGTCTGGCATATCGGAGACAGGTCGTTAGCCTAGCACCTGCTAATGTGTGCCCACCTTTTCTCTCTAATAACTTAGGATCCAGATGTTCATAGGGTTTTTACCGGGAGCCAGATTATCCGCAGAGGTCTCCTCTTCTACAAAAAAAGAGACACTGTGATTTAAACCAGCAAAAACACTGAATAAAGCAGTTTCACATTACAAATCAGTGTTATAACGAAGCTGTTCGGCCTATTGCAGAGGGGCCGCTAACTACAGTGGTTGGCACAAAAACATGAATGGCCAGTGTTTGGTTTGTCCATTCTGGGCTACTGTAGAAACGTAATGGTGCAACATGGCAGACTCTGAGAACAAGGACCCAATCTCTATGTAGATATAAACGGCTCATTCTAAGGCAACAAAAACACTATGATTCTTATTTTCTGGTGCTTATACACTGAAGGAAAAGTTCATTAAATTGTATTTCTGCCAATATATCCCTCTAAACCCTACACACTGGACCTTTAAGTCCTCACCTCTCTTTAGCAAATGACAGACTATCCCTGCTGACGTACACAAGTGCAGACAACAGTACTCCTTTAAGTGTGGCTGGTCAACAGCAACATGGCAGGGGTATCTGCTTGATTAATGCAGCACTGGCTTCCCTTTTATTTCAACCTCTCACACAGAGGGAGAGCTATTCAGTCATGATTGACATTTTGTTTCTTTTGTAGTTGTCTGCTAATCCATTAAGACTCAGACCAATTATTGTGATATTGCATTTGTGATACTAATATTTCTGCTACATGAAAAAGTTGTATTTTGGCCAGCAAGGCCAAAGGGCAGTGTATCACGGCCACAGCAAGATTCTGCCTGCAGGTTTATTTTCAGCATTAAATGAAAACACATATTACATGTGCAATTTGAAAACCTAACAGACTCAGAAAAGCTCGCCCAGGGTTTATATACATACCCTTTTGTCAGCTCCCTTGAGGTTACAAATGTGCAAGACTGCATGGTCTAGACCTCATTGTAGCCCATTAATATAATAAATGAACACCGCTCCATGCATGTTGTTTATCATGCACATTCCAGTGAGCACAAGAGGCTGCGATACAGCTGAGCAAACCTTTCCAGCCTTCCCAGTATATTTATAGTTTCTGCAGATACTTTTGTCAATTTATCCACCTAAGGGTGTTTGTCTTTTTCTTTTTTCTTTTTAAATTCAACAGTCTAATTGTCTCTTTGAAGAAGGTTTTTGGCATGGCTGGCCCCTTTTTTGTTTCCAGTGATTCAGACAAAAGGCAATATTGTACATTTACATTAACATTCAGCCCCTGAGCACGCCACATTAAAGGCCTGTCGCTGGGATTAGCTATGAAATCCATCCCCTGACATATTTAAATATGATTTCATGCAAAATTCACTGGGAATTAACAGCTGAATTCCTCCTATACCAACTGTCCCTCATTAAGATCTTTTTCAATGGGTACTTGGTTCAGAGCAATGATACATAATCCCCTCTTCTGTCACACTCTGTGAAAAAATGCAATGCACATTCGCTCAAATGATCAGTATATTGAAAGAGAACACGATAAAGTAGATTTGTCTGGGAGATGGAGACAGTAGATGAAATGGTCAAGCTGTGTCTGTGTGTGTGTGTGTTTGTTATTGGGGGGTGTCTGTGCAGTGGAGGGTGGTCAAAAGAAGGTCAACCACAAGGTTGCACATGTGAATTATGTATCATCTAGATCCACCAGAAAACACATGTAATAGTCAAACCGGCAGCAGTTGCTGTCTTGTACTGAAGGAGGTACTTCTGCTCAGACTGTCTCGAGGGGCCAGATCGTTTGGTTCGTTTTTTTTATTCGAGCAGGCTGCTACATTGTTGGGATGTCTGGTATTTAATTAATAAAATGAATATGAACACCTGTGCAAGCATTCATTAGTGTGTCTCTTTAAAATCGTCGGGTACTAAGAGTTGCAAATTACACGTCGTGTTCTACCGTGCTCTGAATTAGCTGCTGAAGGCTACAACTGTCTGAACAATATTGTCTTTGGCACGCCAGTGGTATAAAAAGACCTTTGTTTGAGTTTCAGCCTATTTCTGTCAGCTTTGCAACTCATTTTTCACGTCTTCACTGTTGGTTGTGAACCGGCTCGTGGACTATATGTAAAGTCATGCAAATTGCATGCTGAACAACAAAATGTACTTACATCAGCAAATGTAGACCGCATAACCTTTCATCTGGGGAGACTGTCCATCAGCGTCTACAAGATCTATTTTTAAAGACAAAAAAACATGTTCGCTCTGAAAATCCTCTCCTCACAATACCACTCTGTGCCATGTGCTGTCATGTATTATAGAACAACTTTGGCAAACCATTTGATCGGTAACTTAAAATTGAAGGAACACTTCACGTCATAAAGCATGTACAGGGCTCAGGGTGGGAACGTCGGTACTGTAAGGCCTTCTGGTTTGCCAAATATCAGTGTTATCCAATGTAAGCTGAGCAGAGACATCCAAACAAACCTTTCTGCTAACCCTCTCATGAAACTAAGTGCCCCTGTGCATCCAGAGACATTCAGAGTTCACTGGAACAACCATCACTGTTAGCCAGAAACAAGATGAGAGCACTCTTCTTGCCATGACGCCAGAGGTAGATTGAAACCTCCGATCCATTTTTCATCCATTTATAATCTGATCATCAAAGCATCCTCACATCCTCCATTAATGGCTAGCAGAGTTCAGTGCTGAGCAGGTCAGTGGGTTGCTTCCATTAAGAACAAGAGAGAACAAGCATGAATTCTGTCTTCAACATGCTCAATTGGCTGAGCGGCTAATGATAAGGGTCATCAAGTTACAATGGGGCCGGTAACAATGCTAATACTGTAGCTGAAGGGCTGTCATTTGGCCAGGCCTCTATGTGTGATCATGGGTGGACAGTCTGCGTGGTGTGACAGGGCATTGAGTGGCTCAGACTGAATCCATCTATTGGATTCAGTGTAGAGACTGACTTGATTAAAGCCCCAGAAGACTTGGTTTCAAATCGTATGTATTTATTTATGATATTCAAAATTACAGGCTAAATAGGCATCAATCAAACTTGATGTCTAGGGAAAATAACATCATCAATTTTTTTGTTTTTTATAAAGCAGATCTTTGCTGTCATTGGGACAGTGTTGGACCAGATTTGTTGATATCTGCTACTTTGCTAGCTCTTTTTTTTTAGACAGAGATCGCACTATATGGCTGCCAAGAAGTCCCTTCTTTATGCTGCCTTTGCATTTTTACACAGAACCAAACATCATGCCGCCCCACGTGTGATTTTGGACAACATGCCGGCATCGTGAAAGCAAAAAAAGGTGCAACAGGCATGATGAATCATTTACCGTCCCTGTTATATGAAGGTTAATCTCATCCTCTGCTCAGAGGCAAAGGAGCTCCCAGACCTCATTGTTTTCTTGATTTGTGGACATTTTCAACCGCTGTTCTTTTTTAAAAAAAAATTAGCCACTAACCGCTGTAAGCTGCTGTTTAAATCTCCTGGTGATCCGTTGCAACACGTCATCAAAACTTCACACTTTACCATCCACAATCCTGTCCTGCTGGCTGTCCCTTTTACACAGATGTTGATTCGGCGCTGTTACCCCCACTGTTGGCTTAAAGGCTAGACAACTCAGTCCCCCCATTCTGTGACTGTACTGTTTATATAGAGCAGCGAGGCAGAATAACTGTGACATCCACACCTTGAACAGGCAGTGTAAAAGGGGCTAATGAGTTCCACACAGTGATGTACATACATAATTTAAATCTGGGAAAAAGAGAGAGCAGTAGTATTGTACTCTATCAGCAGATACCTTAAGTTGATGTTTTGGAATCTTATTTGTATTTGTGCATATTTTCTGAAAGCTTACGGATACAGAGCAAACAGAGTAGTACCCCTGGAAATCATGGGGGCAATGTAGCATAGTCCAAGCAAGATGTGACCACAGGACACGAAGAAGATATTTGAAAAATAGGGGAATGGAACAAATCAGTAATGTAGTGAAAAGAATTATCGATCCACATGTTGTGATGTGTGTAATGGCCTCACAGAACACAGCAGTAACTGCCACTGCCTCCATTAAGAGGTACATTATTACGACCTCCTCCACCATCACCTTGTTTGTGGTTGTCAGAAACTTTTGACGCTGCCCTCTAGTGCCCTCAGATGGATGTGTCTATGCCAACATAAAGGAGGCATGAAAGTATGTGGCCAGTGACGTTTGCAGCTTTTGCAATTTTGTGTATCTGTTTTTGTACATAAAAGGAGAATACATAGAGTTGTCATAAATTGTTAAATTAGAAATAGAGACCAAAACTGTTTTCTTATTTTTGTACACAGCTGTGAACATGTTTATTTTTGCAGCAGATTGGGCATTTTAACATGGGTGTCTATGAGGATTGACTGGTTTTGAGCAAGCCTCAAGTGGCCATTTGAGGAACTGCAGTTTTCAGCACTTGTGTCATTTTTCAGTCGTGGAAGTTGCCGCTTGGAACACACCCAGCTACGTTGTAGCTTTGTAATATAGTGCAACGCTACATCACTGCTGCGGGGTAGTAGAGAACAGCATGTCATCACCACTAGTTGACAGATTCCTATTTTAGTTACTACTATTCTCTCCCTGCACATCCCCCCTCAGCTGCAGACACTGCACATGCATATTGACGTTGTCAATACTGGACATTTGTATGTTAAGTGATGTGTACAATACAGTGTCTATATATACTGTATTTTTGGTCATTTCCAGCTCTGTATGGATAGTATGATCTAACTCAACAGTCACATTGCTAGCTGCAGTTGAACTCTGCTGTGTGTGCTTATTCATCAGTTTCACCAGTTTCTTTTGATCTGTCATCACATTCTTCCCATGAGCCTTTAACATAGAAAGAGGTGTGCAGTGTGTAGGAGCACACAGCCTGCTCTCACTTAGTGGATGCAAAGCTGAATTAGCACAAGACTGCAGCATCTGAAGACTTAATATAGGCCTGGACACTTACTTACTACTTTAGTAACTATTTGCTGTGTTACTCAGTGTTTTTCCTTTTTTTCCCTGGTAAACACCACCAGCAGCTGAATCCGACAATGTAATTTTAAATAAGGATTAATCATGGATGTTGTTTTGTTCTCAGTCTTTCTATTTGCCGCTCTCCGTTGAGACTCCTTTACAAATTGCAGCGCCGGTGAGCTGGCAACATACTGCTCTTGCTCTTTGGAGACAAGTCGATGGGCTTATAGTCTTATAGTGCTCAGTTAGAAATGTCTTGACTTCAGGTTTATTAGTGATGCCTACAGAAGACTGTGTAATGTTGCCTCCATCAACTTGTCTGTTAATGTTATTGTCAGTGTTGGCTGTGGTTTTTCAGTCTCTTTGAACTTTGTCTTTGAGCAGAGGAGCACATAAAAAACTTTTCTTTATTGGTTGTAATTGTGTTACTGGGATCAGGGAGCTGTTTTCATTGGTTTCTGTATGTTGCAGCCATTTAAACCAGTTAATCATCAGAGGTGTTTGCTGTTGAGAATGTGCAGAATGCACTTGTGATTTTGCCTGTGTGGTGGTAGGGTTATCTGTTGTTGCACTAAATTATTTAAAATTAGTTTGTCAATTTTAAAATCTGAGGTGGGATATGATTTCACTTGGTTATCATTATACTTTTCTGAAATATGCCTTGTGTCCCAAGACATTCACTGTTTCATATGCATGACAAAACCCAACATTTACCCAAACAACAAAAAAGCAGGCATTACAAATAGGTGCAATCAATGTAATCACTCACTTTTACATTCACAGCTTTGTCTGCACAGGTACATTGATACCTGCTCACAACCCAGACTCTGATTTAACAGTTTGACAGACTGAGGAACAAAAGAATCCCTCTAAATCATCTGTTTGATGGCAGAAGCGGATATTCTTCAAATAAAATGAGATCGGTCTGATGTAATATCACCAGACGGAGACAGTTTTAAACTGAACTGAGAGACGACTGTACCTCGCACTGAGTCCATACTGCATTACTACTGATGACAAGATTCCCTCGGTCTTGAAATTACTGGAAGAGTTATAATTACAGAAACAGTTTACCAGGAAGTGGTTTGGAAATCCAGAATGTTTTGGAAAATGTTTGGATATACATTGTTTCGGCTACTGTTTAATGTTCATAAAATGCCTAAAACATATCTGATGTCACGCAAAATACCATTGTGTTACTGTGCTGTGTGGCCATTTAAACAACACATTCTCACTCTAACTTCGTCACATATCGACGTTTGGTCATGGACCTTTCACGTCCAGATATGATGTGAAAGGTACCCTGAGTGTGTTGGTTGTTGACGCTCGGGGGATGCTGTGTCAAGTTCTCCCCAAAACATGCATTTTTGTCTTTCAAAATACACCTCAGTTTCACAGGAAATTTGCCGTTTATTTACAGTCTCTTTCAAAATAAATGCACTACGTTGGTACAACACTGCAAATTGACGTTTTTTTCCTTCAGCAACAAACACACGTGGTTTGGTTTAGGAAAGAAGAACAGGGTTTGGCTTTATAATCTTACGGGACACGAACACCACTTTTCCGGGTAAAGTCGATGTTTGTTGGACCCATCCACCACCGCTCCAGCTTGCGCTACTCAGACTTTTGCTGCTTTAACTTTCATTCTTGTCCCGCTGTGTTTCCCCCTGATGCCACCTAGCACCATTAAACTATAATGGCAACTGGCCGCATGTTATGCAGACATTGAAGAATGACTTTTTCGCCGCAAGTCACTGCCCAAGAGCCAGTTTTTGATAACTTTGGAGTGAGACCGGGTTGATTGAAACATGATATACATTGGCGTATTCAGCTAGTTGGCAGTGAGAATGTCCAACATGTGAGTAAAGTTAGCTAATCCACAAATGGCTGGGAAATGCATGTTTATATTAATAATTACAGTAATATATGGCTTTCAAAGCCAAATTTAAAATATGGCTTAATAGAGGGACGAACCCTAAAGGCCCGAACATACTCGGGCGGAACGTACGCGGAACGGACTCTGCGGAGGTCCGTGCGGACTCAAAGCGGACGTCCGCAAGCCCTGTGCACGCAAAGCTCAGATTTTACGACCGCGCAGACTCCGCTCCGCACACCAGTGACTGCTCAGCATGTATTTTTCACATCGCGGGGATTTTTCACGGACATTTTTACAGGAAACTACAACGCGGAAGTGCGCTCGACTATGAAAGCCCGAATGACTGCGGACATTCCTCGCGGAGTCCGCTCCGCTTATAGTACGCCCGAGTATGTTCGGGCCTTAAGGCTCTGGATGGAGGCTTTACACCCAAAACATCAATAGTTTTGGAACTGAGACCAAATTAAGTTGTGGGGAAATTAAGTGTGTATATCTCTCCACATTTGGAAATGTGCTCTTTAAATCACTTATTCTCAGAGAGGTGTCCAGCCAGACTATTAAACCACTTTAAGTCATGGAAATGGGCTAGAATATTTTTGAAAAGGTTTGAAAATTGGTAAAAATGTGTGGAAGCTTTGTATCGACTGGAAAATAATAACATGTTTGTTTGATCCAAATGACCAGAGTCTCCTAAGACAGTAAATTTGTTGTTGCACCTTGCTACAAATATATTCTATTAGTGGACTCTGGGATAAAGCAGCATACACATGGATGCTTAATTATTTATAGGAGGAAATTTGTTCAATCTGTGTGTTATGGACAGTAACTAATGGAGGATGACAGTTCGCTGCTTCTTTGGATTAATAATTAGTGAATTCTTTTCACACCACTTCACTGATCTATCTGTACCACTGATGAAATATGATGAAATTCATCAGTATCTAACAAAGACAACAGTGTAGTGTCATCTGAAAACATCATTATGACCCCGGGAGCTCCACAGTTAGTAACAATAGAAGTTGAAAATGTAAGATCAACTTTTAATGTTTGTACTCTATTGGAATGAATGGGGTCACTGATTAGTTCAAACTGCACACCATCATTTTCGTAATTTTGGCAAACTAAATACAAAGATCTAAAAAGCTGATAAACTAATATTTAATACCAGCTTTGGTGCCATTCTTGGTTAGCAGGTTAGCAGGTTTTTCCTGAGACGTCACAGAATAATATATCTGAATGGCATGGTATCACTGCTCATACAAATTGATAGATGCAGTACAGTTACAGTATGTTTTGCAAAATACATCTCAAGGGCTCACACTTGCCGAGAAGACAAACTCAATATTTCCTAGTGGTTTTCTGTGTTTCTGACAGCACCGTTATCTACTATCATAGGCAATATCTCTGTAATTCATCTTTGTGAAATTGAATGATATTTAATATGTCATCTCAGTCTCAAGGTTTTCAAGCTGAGAAGGCATCACTGCAAACAACCAAGCCTGTAGGCATATGAGCATACAATCTTGGCACCGTGGAGACAGTGAGCAGGGAAACACTTATTGACAACTCTCACAGACTGGTCATCTGTTAAATAAACAGAGGACATTAATTAAGATGACAAGCTTAACGGATGAAATTAATAAAGACATTCCAAACTGTTGTCATGTTTGAGTGGTGCCTTGTGTTTGCATTTTCACTCCTACTTTCTGTGATGGATGTTAAACCTTATTTCTCAACAAAATATCAAAACTCACAGTTATATGAATGAAAATTTGAAGTGACATCAGCCATATCAGTAAAAGTGTTATCTTACCATTGACATCTGTTACGGCCTCTCTTACTAGAGATCAAAACATATAAAGGACACCACAAAGAGTTTCAGGGGAAAAATCAAGTAGATTTATTTGTACGAAAAATAGAATTATACCTCCAACTTAAAGAAGGAAACAAAAGTAACAGTTCAGTTACATCACTCAACATATCTAATTTCCCAAGTCCTACCCCAGACTAATGGAGAGAGAAATCCCTAAGAAGTACCCATTCAAATATTATCAACCCATTAAATGCACGTTATCAGCCTCATATGTATGTGTGTATATATATATATATATATATATATATATATATATATATATATATATATAGTTAAAATAGGTACATTTATAACTTAAATAAACATAACGTTGACTTTTGGTTTTACATGGGACACAACATTTCCAAGATGAAAGTCCTGTTTCACTAAAACTACGTGGTTAAGTTTTGAAGAAAAAACAACAACGTTGTTTTGTTAAAATATGTGTGTTTCTAACCTAATGTAACATGATGTGAGTTAAATAAGTTACGTCAATGTTAACTTTTGGTTTCGAGCAACGTCTTTTACATGAAAGTCCTGTGTTTGTTTGACCCATCCTATCCACCCTGACCTATCCTTTCCAGGGACTTGGTTGTTCTTTATACTACATCACCTGACAATGATAGCAATTCACTTTAAAGTTAATAAAATAACATCTGATTTATAATTAAATTGCAGTATGAATGTAAACCTGTACATTATCTGACAACAACTCTTAAAGTTAACAAATAAAAGATTAATTGCTGCTGAATTCATTTTCTAGATCACAGTTCTGCCAAACCACGCTGATTTTGTGAGAGGACATCGCTCCAATTTCCCACCGTGCTGTTTTAAAACTCCAGTTTACCCGAGCATTACCGCGGGGAGGGGGACTGCTGTCTGACGGCTCTGTAGCACCCACTAGTGGAGGCCGGCTGCATAACAGTTGAGCGACCTTGTACATGAATAAAACACTAAAAGGTTTAACTGACTAATATTTCTGGTGCCAACTAGCGAGGTGGCAGACGTTTAATTACATGCATCCCTATTGCGAAGCAGTCATAATTTTAGGTCACACAAGTAGCTTCAGCTTAAAATGCCTTTACCAGCACAGAGTCGAGCAAAACAAGTTTACTTTGGTCAATGGTCCTGGAACGATCTGCAGGCCAAGCTTAAACTTGAAACCCTTATCTCTTTAAATGATTTTAAACTTAGTATAAAGGAAGTAGTCATGGTTAGTTGGAGCTGCTTAATCTAAAAAAAATCTGAACTATGTATTGTATTTTACATACCTGTTGTTCTGCTTTTATGCTTCTGTATAACCCTGTCTTGGTTGGGTCTGACTTGCAAAAGAGGTTTTAATCTCAATGTGACCTTCTAGTTAAATAAAGGTTATATGCAATGTGAGAATAATGTTAGAAAAGGACACTTTTAGTAACAAAGTTTCACTGCAACTAAAAGTCAGTCACTGATTTAACTTTGGCTTAACATATATTTAATTTCAATCTTATCCTACTTCAAAAATGAACACACCTTATTTGTCAAACATTTGCTTTTGTGCAGCTTTATTGTAGCAGCTGAGATACAGTTTGTGCATATTTGCCCACATTAGATAGATGGATGATTTATTTTTGAATGCAAAAGTAGAGGAACATTTGGGGTGCCCAGTAAATCAGTAGGTAGAGCAGGCGTCCCATGTACAAAGGCAGTGTCCTTGCTGCAGCAGCTGTGGTTTGATTCCTGCCTACAGTCCTGTGCTGCAGTTCATCCCCTCCCTCTCTCCCCCTTCACACTTAATACCATCCCATCGATTAAAGGCAAAAGCCCAAAAAATAATATTTAAAGAAAGTTGAAAACATGTTGATTGTGTATAAAATAGGAGAAAGTAAAGTGATATTTCTATGCCTACTGTAGAAATGTACTGTTTCACCAGGGTTACTTTTATGAACAGAAAAAGAAGAACAGAAGAAAAAGAAATAGCGGGCAGTGGCGCTGGTTACCCTGATGAGAGCTTTGTTGATTCCATATTGTGAAAAGCTAGTCAGAATGACACATCTATGCTTAATTAGTTAAAAAAAAAAAAAAAAAAATCAACAACAACAAATTTGTGTGATGTTTTCGTCTTGCTAGAGGGGAATATGCCAATCTGTATTTTTTTTATCCTTCCATCACAGCTTTCTGCCTCAGCCAGCCCCCTTTATTCTTCACACCTATTTCTCGGGATTGATTTATCAGAACATAATGCTTCATTTGCACATCAGCCCACTTTGAAGCCCCTTCAAATGCTATTCTAAATCTTTAATCAAAGACCAACCAGCCAAAAAAACAGAAGGAAAAAGGACCGGTGAACTGAAGCTAACTCTATGTGGCTTATCTTTAATCTTAAAGGTCATGAATGAACTGAGGACCCAGAGCAACAAGAATAAGAGATTATCCTGACTTTGACACTCACATAAAGAGACATAAGAGCCAAGGGGGAGGGAGGGAGGGTGGGTTGAGCCTAAGCCAGCACTCCTTACTCTGCCTTTGTGAAGGAGTGGAGACGCAGTGAGGAGCTTACAGTGTGAGCCATGTTGAGAGAAGAATGCAAAATCTAGAGCGACAAACAAGGCATTCTGACCCCTAACGAAGTGTGAGCTTTAGCCATTATCTGTCTCACTTCATCACAGGCATCAGCTTATGATGTGCTCTTCAGTCTCCCAGCAGAATTTACCCAAATGTTAATGGTCTTGGCTGCGTCGCGGTGGCAAAAGAGCCTCAGTGTTGTCACTGGCTCAGCCAATATCTGAAGTGGAAGGCCGAGCCTCTGCCCCAGCTTTTAGCAGGGCAGACGGCTCCTTGGGGAAGTAACACTATCTGTGCACATAGTCCCTAATATTGCACATGACATATTCAAATAGCATGCCTGTATTATGCAAATACAATGCAGCAGCAGAAGAAGAGATAACTTGCCAGTAACAGGCAGAGTCCTTGAAATATTACTTTTGGATTTTGGTTAGCATCAATTTGTATAATGTGACTGTGTTAATGTTATATTTGCAATTAAAATTATTATGACTTTAATTTTAGTAACATGATTCCACATAATGACTAGAATGCAGTATAGTTCATACAGTTAAGCAACTAATGTGTGGACATTATATTAATAATGTCTAATTATTCAGGGCTTTAATTTATTATTTTTCATTAGTGATTAATCTGTCAATTTATATAAAATGTAAGAAAATAGTTTAAGTAAATCAAAATTTTCAGAGCTCCGGATAATATCAAACCACTTGTTTTCCTTGTGTTGCAAACGTAATTAATTTACAGTTAAATAAACATGAGAAAAGTAGCAACTCCTCATATCTGACAAGCTTAAACCAGCAAGTATTTACAGTTTCCCCTCATATATGACTTTAAAAAAGTAAAATGTGTCTTTTTTGTAGACTTGCTAACTGATTAATTATTTCAGCACTATCATTATTTTTTTTACTGTTACTTTAATTATGATAAAATATAATTGTGTTGTGTTGTTGTTATGACTAATTAATTATACTTTTTACAAGAGCATGCGCCTTCTAAACAGAACCCAAACCAAAATAAACACCTTAATCTGTCTCTTTAAAACTATAGCCCGTAATAAAAACAAATCCCCCCAGATAGTATTTACTTTGAACTACAGGAAATGATCATTTAATTATAACTGTGGGTTTTGATAAACACATTTATGAGACATTGGTAAGATAGACACGTAGGCCCTTAGATAAGTGATTGTCTCACTGCTATCCATTTAACGTGACTGGTTTCAACAAAGCCTGGCCAGTGATCTATTTTTGGCCCTGTTCAAATTGAAAAATGCAGATGAGACATCATTAAAGACTTGTCTGTGATGAAATTGCCTCTCGTGCCCAGCGTGCAATTCTTCCTCCATTTGTCCAATTTGGATGGAAAAATGGGTCTCATCAAGCATACGTCACATTTATTACTATTCACTGGAAGCACATTGTACGGGTCTTCAAAGTAAGATGACAGTTTAAATCAATTCCATGGTGATAAAAGTCATTGTCAGTGATTCACAGTGTTTCTTTATCACACAACCAGTATATGTGCTCATTGTGTCTCATGTCATGTCTTTCATATGGAATGTAACAAACTACATTGGTGTGTTTAATGTTAAAATTAGGCTATGGCTTGAGATTCAAAAACTCCTGCCTAAAGGAGGATTTATACTTTTTGGCGGTTTTTGATTTTTGACATGGCCTACGCTGTTGTAAGCATTTAGACTTGTGCCATGGTGTGTCTGTGTCACTCTGTAGTTACACCTCCAAAACACTGGTCTGGTCAATTACATGCACACAAATCAGCTTCACTGTATCTCACAGCATTCACAGACAAAGCACTTTTCTTTTACTGGACACATTATCCCCGCAATAACAATATGCTAAAGTTATTAGCACAAGCCTATGGCATTTTACATTGTATAAATTAGCCTAGTGGCTAGCAGATATTTCCTCCTCTCATATAAAGCCAGGAACAAAAACATTTAACAACGGTAATGTAACAAAATTTGGCTCCATTACAACTCACAAGGTTCACCAGCAAAACAATTGTCTTACACTAAACATGTTTTCCAAACAAATACGACATACTAACGTTATTAGCACAAGCCTGTGGTGTTTTACATTGTATAAATTAGCCTAGCGACAAGCAAAGATTTCCTCCACTCATATGAAGCCGGGATAAATCACACACAACACCTAAAGTGCTATTTTGTGCCATTTTTTATTCCTTGTTCTTCACAATCTATTGTTTATCTGTGAAATAAAAGTAAATAAAAGCTTCGTTGCCACAGAGGGAAATGGTTTCAGCTCACAAAAGTAGACAGGAGGTCTGCATCTCTGCAACGTGTAGTTACATCTCTGGGGAGGTGCACGTCAGGCTACAGCGTAGGTGCAGCGTCTGTTTGATGCAGAAGTATAAATCTCGCTTCAGTATAGTTTTCTACTGGGCTGCAACTGTTGATGTAAAACTTTTTCCAAGAAGGGAGAGTACATACATTGTTAATGTTTGTAGACGAACTGACTTAACCGGTTACAAGTTAATCGGGGGAACCACAGAGTATATTCTGACATGTTTACAGTCTACAGTTTTACTACTCCAAAGTTTACTGCACTGTGCACCACCTGAATCTCGTGGAAGCTAATTATAGCAAGTGGTGCCATTTATGTGGTGACTATTGTTTGTAAAGCTGTCATGACCCAGCAGTGTTGCTGTGGAAACAGTGTGCCCACCCAGGGTCGCCCCGGTAAGTAAGTGGCTCAATTTTAAGCTGCAAACCTCCTTTAGCATCGCCACTGTTAGCTCTGTTAGTGCTGTTAGCAGTGGCTAGTGGTGCTAACATAGTAAATAATGCTAAAGGGGCTTTGTGGCTCAAAATGAATCTGCTTGCTCAGCCAGGGCTACCTGGGGGAGACCAGAAGGTGGCCACTATGTTTCCTTAGCAACACCATACTGCCACAAGGATGGCATTACTAGTGGTGATTGCTGAATGAGCAGCGCTGCTAGCTAGCTAGCTCTCACCTGACCTGGATGGTACACAACACAGAGTGGCCAAGACTAATGTTAATGGGCACTATGCTTCCGCATGTTAACGCATCTTGGCAACTGTCAATTCGCAAAGCCAACAGGAAATAAAACAAAAGACATTTACAACACAGAACATTAAAATTTTACCACCTCTAAATGGATAGCACTTTAAAATGCTGCATTAAAGCTCACTGAGTCAACGGAGCACTGGACTTAAATCAAAGACCTCTTATATTTCATGTCGTTATCCTTTTTTTGGCCAACATTTTATTTACTTAAGCAAAACAATTAAAGAATATAAAGAAAGGTCTCACAGTCACGCCTTCAGGATAAATGATTTGACCGTTGTCAAACAGACCATTGTCTGTCAGATGTAATGCAAACATTACCATCCATGAATGTTTAGATGAACTGAAAGCAAAAATAGTTCTCTCTCAGCTCCTGCATGTGCAAGCCTTACATCAATTTTTATAACATGTTCAACAGTTGCTTCAATGTCAAAATAAATGTTCTCTTGTCACATTGCTTCCTTACAAATAAGAAAAACATCTCTTGGGATTCGCCATGAAAACAAGCGCTGTGAGTCTGTTTATTAGACATTGTCTGTTGTTTGTTAGATGCACTGCGACCTCCCTTTTTTTATATCACACAGCCTCTCATGTGCCTCTCATTTTCTTCTCTGAACTTGTTCACACTCCAAGTGCAAAGGATTAGCTACTGCCAGTCCATGCTCAGTTAATTAATGTCAGTGAAGAGGATGGATAAGCTTTGAACAAGTCAGTGACAGCACAGAGTGTTTAAACAGGCTTGACTTGTTCATACTTGGTGTTACTTTTGGTTTTGACTGTGTTGTTAGAGATGAAGAAAAACATTTTTGAAAGATCTGTGCTTGCAATTTGCTCAAGTTGATTTTGGTTTCATTCTGCGTGTTTGGTTAATGTGAGGTAAATGTGCAACAGGATGATTATCTGGAGGCGACAATAAAATGGGATAAACCTGTTCTATTATTTTCCTTTGCCAACTTAGTCCTTGTATTTGCATTACTACTCCAATTTGCCATTTTAATTGTATTTAAATGTCCTTTTACAATGAGTATTACCTTTTGCACTTTGGCAATACTTTTAAATTGGCTTGTTGCAGAAATGTGCTATATAAATAAATTTGCCTAGCCCTACAACATCGATGCAATATTGATATCAAGGCATTTTATTTGGTCAAAAACATCTTATTTGATATTCTCTAAAATGCCCAGCCCTAAAAACACATCATTATGTTCTTAAAGGTGAAGTGTGTAAGATTTAGGGGGAATTAGTAGTGTCAAGCAGTGAGGATTTCAGATTGCAACAAGATGTAACTACTTCAGATTAGGATTCCTTTAGTGTTTGTTGTTCAGGAGGTTTTTACAGTGAGCCAAATTATCCGGAGAGATCTCTTCCTCTCCAAAACAAACAAACTAGGTGATTAAAACTGGTAAAAACACTGAATAAAGCAATTTCACATTACAAATCATTCCTCTCCAGGCAGTTTAAGTCCCACAATGTTGAGCACTTTTCTAAGGTAGCTAGTAAAATGTAAATTAATTTGATTGCAGGTCAGTTGCCACATAATGAAATCATGATGATAAAACACATATTTGGATAGGTAGGGGAATTAGTAAGATTTTACTGATACCATTGCCATTATCAATTTGTCTTTTTGGTCCTATTCTTTATCGATTCCCTTATTGATTCCCTGTGTGGGGAAAAAGTAGGCCTATATAGGTTTTTAGCATATATGCAACTGTTTTATCTCAGACTCCAAACACAATCCAGAAAGAGAGTTGATAAAAGGTTTGCAGCTCAGGTGTGCAAAAGCTCTGCCATGTAACTGTTTGCTTCAAGGACAAAATGTGCCAAGCCTGCCTGCACGACATATTCTTACTCCCAACTCTCACATATCAGTACTTGTTCAGTGGACTTTTGATGTCTACATATTGCGCGCTAGGTTTCCTGGGTGCATCTTTTATTGACGTTCTGGGATGTCATGTTAATTAACGCCCATTACATGCATTGTGTCTTTTTAAAATCCACTTTTTTTGACAGGAAACGTAGCCTACACTTCCTACTCGTTAGATGCATAAAGTCTTTTTCAAAATAAACTTACATCGTCGGGAGCCACCTCCTATTTACGTTTGTTTCCTCGTGCAACAAGCACATGTGGTTAGGGTTAGAAAAAACGTCATTGTTTGGCTCGACATTCACACAGAAAGTGAACACAGAGCTCCTGGGTGAAGGTCTGGTGTTTGTTGGACCCATTCACCAACCCTCCCAGCTGCCTTACAGGGACTTTCAGCTCCTTAAGTCAAATTGTTTTCAAGCCCCATTTCAAACTGTTGCCTTCTGGTGGTGTATAGTCCTGCTGCAAATGATGACTTTTTTTGTCTGTGTCTGACACAGAAATCATTGACCAAGCTGCAGTATTTGATGACATCGGAATAAGAACAAGTCAGCCTGCGCTAATAGTATCATAACAGAGAATATTTACCCTCACTAATGTGGTGCTACTTGGTTGGGAAACAGTGGCACTCATGTGTAGAGTGTCAAATACTTATGATTTCTAGAATTCAAGGTCATATCTCATTGAAAGATGTTTCAGCATGTTGCTGGTGTTTCTACTTGAAGTTAACACAACATTGGACCTTCTTTTTGCAAGTTTTTAAACTGTTTAGACACATGAGTTTGATGGCACTGTTTTGCAATTTGCAGCTGTCAGAAAAACATGCCGGCGTCAATAAAAATAAATGATAAACTCAGAGGCATATGATTACAACCCCAATTCCAATTTGGAACTGGTTCTCAATTCCGATCCCTTATCTTGTATATCATTGAATATTTGTGGACATGCCAATCAACTGCAAAAAATCTCCGGGAGGAGGTCAAGGTGGACAGTTTGGTGTGCAGAGTGTGAGTCAGAGTTAGAGACTGAAGTTCGTCCTCACTACTTTCAGTTTGGATTTGAAGCATATTTCTCAGGACTTGTTCCACCTCATCAGTGTGGCCCTCTGCTTCCTCGATTCCCTGGTTTGTTTTGTTGAGCTCGTCTTTAATATCCTCCAGCTGGCAGTTGGTTTCTCTTCAGAAGACTTGAATTTTCTGTAGAATCCTCTCTAAATACACCTTTGCTTTTCCGTTGCCTTTCTGTCACTCACCATCTTTCCCGTTAGCCTGCACCTCGTTATTCTTCATCAATCTCACTTAATTGTCAAATTTGTCTTACTTTTTTCTCTTGTTTCCATCGTTATCCTGCTATATACCTGCTTTTTTTATTACATGTGGTTAATTTGTCGGTTAGCAGGATATTTTAAGTCTCTCGGAGGAGACCATGATCTAAGCCACCATCTCGGGCCATCCTCACTACTTTCAATGCAAGGCAGTCTTTCAGTAACCCTCACTAAGTAGTTTTAGCTGTCCAAACTCAAACTTTACCAAAAGACTTGGCAAGGAAATGCTCCTAAGAGTTTTGTAAGGTGCAGACAAACAACTTACTCTGTAATAGCTTGAAAATCATCTAAGTCTTATATTGCCCCTACATTCCTTTTTGTTAGTGTCTGACAGTACATGGCATTTTGCTTTGTGTTCAGTTTTCTTTTCTACTCTATTTTATTTTGACCTGTAGAGTATGTTACAACTATTGATGACATTTTATGTAGCCTCCGTAACCTCCCTGATCATTTCTAAAGCTCCGCATTCACAGGTTAGTCCTCCCTGCCCGTTTCAGATTGAGTATTGAGACCCTTCTCTGTGGGGGCATAGCTGACATTGATTGCTTGAAGAGCTACAAGGTAAAAGATCCACATAATAACCCTGTGGAACCTTTAAGCAGTGCCACTATACAGTCTGTAGGCTATTAAAACTCCTTGAGTGCACCTTATTTCAAGAGCTTACATTAGTAAGTGGCGAGCATTTAAAGGGCACAAGAATGTTTTCATCCTCCCCATTAAGTGAAAGGACACTTGCTTTCCTTTTTCGTCCGGTGTGTGCTGAAGCAACTATTAGGAGAAATTAAGCCCAAGCAGACACCTATTCACCTAATGTCTTGTTTGATTGAACAAGATGGAGGTACCAAAGGAGATACTGTGGTATGTTTGTTATTTGAATGTTTGAGTTGATGTTGCTGTTCATTTGATACCTGAACATTTTTCATAAACAGTCAACAAATAGTAATCATGTGATGTTAGCCACTCAACTTCTCCTTTTAGAGGACATCTGCATGCTGCTGTGCAAAACTCTCCAGAAAAGCAGACTTGCAAAAAATGTCTCGCGGGGGAAATTCATGGCCTCAGACCCCTCTAGCATTTCTTAATAAGTGCCCTTTTAAAGACCATTTTTATGGCATTTTCCGCTCTATTTTACAGTTCACAGTGAAGAGAGAAAAAAGATGGGAGACAGAGGGTGTGACATGCAGCAAAGGTCCCAGACAGGATTTAAATCCAAGATGTTATTGCATGTACATGGCCGCCACTTTGGGCGACTGATCTGTCAAGAAGGGACCTCTTCACCTAACTTCACCCCTTTCAGAGTTTGTGCAAAACCCCTAAAGTGCCGTGTTTATGCAGATTGTGGCATTTGCATAATTCATTTTGAATGTTATTATTTTGTTATTCTTTGATAAATTTGTCATTGTGGGATCATTACAGCAGCTATGCCTTAAAGTCATTGGAGCTTTTACCATGGGAACAGTGTTAACAACTTTAATTGATTCTAAAAACCCATTTTCCCATATTAAGAGCCTAATAAAACAAAAACCTGTGGTGTGAATTCAGGTAATTTAGATGTGCAGTGGTGAATACTCAAGAACTGTACTTACAGTTTTGAGGTATTTCTCCCTTTGCAGCGTCATGTAATACTTATGCTACATTTTAAAGGGAAATATTGTACATTTTAGATTTTCACTAAATTTTATAAAAAACTTTTATAAACTTTTATAGAAATATAGGCACACTTATAGGACAGCGCACTCTCCCCACAACAAAATTAATCCTTTATCTTAGCCTCACATTTCTAAAGCTTCAGTGTCACAATTTTTAACAAATTCCAAAAACACCTTCGAAATATCATGAACTCAGAAGCTGTATTTCTCACTATATAGGTATGTTTTTCAAGAGCCAAACTTGCTGTTAAATCTTTTAACCAGCGGCCAACAGAGTGGCAACTCACATTATTCCAACAGAGCGCATTTGAGCACCTCACCTGTGGCAAAGATAGGTCAAGCATCACTTTCTCTTGTCCCTAGGCAGGGTGAAACTGTCTGGAAACATGCCCAACAAGCACAGTCTATAGGACTTAAAGATATGGGGGATGAGATCATCTGAGAAACATAACGCACCACTGACCTCCAGAAGTTTTAAATCCTAACACTTTCCCACAAGCATGATACAAGGTGCTATGGCGTGTATTGCCCTTATAGCAGCGGTCAGGAATTAGTTGTCAGGTATGTTCCCATTACCCAATTATATTGTATTAATATCAGTATTGACATATTGTGACCTAGTCATTCTCTAAAATGTCCTTATTCAAGTCTTGAATCCACTCCCATGTCTTACTTTCAGTGTTGTCTTCATGGTTTTCATTCAATATACAATATAAATTACTAAAACGACCTTTTTCAAAGCAGATTACAGTAGAAAATGCTCTTAATGTGGACATTGATGATTGTTGCAAAGAAGTCTCTAAGCGTGCCAAAATAAATCTTCCAAGTTGTAAACCCTTAACTCAAATCCTCCACGTTACTTATGCCCTTACTTGACCATATTTTAAAGCCCATGTCATTTTTAGCCGGGGTGGTCGACCCCAGCTTTGAGTACAATACTTGAGTACGACATGCAGCTAAACCTTCCATGGTTTATTGAAGTGAAATTCTGAAAGCAGGAAGTTGACACATAATATCTGTCGGCAAGTTAACATGTGAACACCTAAAGTAATCATATACGATGTGTGGGTTTATACTGTTAAATCTAATCCAGCAAATAAGTGTGACCATAATCTTTCCATTTAGAAATAAGTCTGCATAATCCTGTTTCATGCCCAGTTAAAGACGGCACATGATGCCCATATCTTACCTCACTGTTATGCAAATGGACACTAAAATTGCATTTTCATCAGCGTTTAGCTGCAAGATATGACTTTTTTTTTCATGCTATTAATATTCATGGACAAGCAGGGCTATTACAGGAGATTTGAGAAATGAATGATGAACCCATTTCAGATTGTCCCACGCCTCAAGGCAAAGTGGCTTCCCCCCAACAAAAATAATCAAGTAGTAGTTTATTCTTCAGACAAGCAATTTGAGAAAACTTCCATTGCAGCTTTGCTCAAGTGAAAAAGATACTGAGCCAGCAGAGTACAACACAAAGAGGTGGATGCTTTTTCAATGCAGAAATGTGCTTTGAGACAGGGTCAAGCTGAAAGAGAATCCAGCACATTAAGCATGTTAACAGATGGCAGAGCTTGAGAGGCCAGGTACCAGGGAGCATAGCAACAAACCATTTGATTGACTGTTTCACTGAAATAGCACAATAAATAGGAGGCATGTACAAAGGCAGGGAGAAATGTGCTTTGTGCTTTTGGAAACTACCTGAATATGTCTGCCCGAAAGCAACCGTTGGATTCATATTTCAAAGTAGACTTCATTACTGTTTGTGACCGAAAAAAGCAGATGCACGCACAGGTGCCTTTCAGTAGCGTTTCATTAAATGTTGGGAAGTCTTCTCCTGACACAAATAAGCAATTCAAAACCAACAATATGACGAGAAGAACTTAGAGACTCGCATAAACACAAACACTAGATCTTTATTTACTCTGAATGAATTGTATACAACCCAAATCGCCTGTATTTATTTAGTGTGAATATTTGAGTCCATTTAATTCTCTATATTCCATTTTCCAACGGAAAAGAAAGTAGCTCTATGAGATGCCCTTTGAAGCTTGTCCTCAAATGATTTTGTTTTAAACCCGACGGTTAGAGGACGATCAGCCATGTGGCGGTATTTGCTTCTTATTCCTGCTCTTGTCTGCTTATAGAATAATCGATTTAGAAAAGCCTAATTTTCTTCCACGCTCATGTTATTGTAAATAGCCCTGTTCCAGTATTCAGCAATTAGCAGCCAGCTCTCATGACAAGTGGCTATCAGAGAAGGCAATGATGGCACTGTCTTATGAAGGAACATATCAAATATGGTAACCGGATAATTATCTAAGTAGGGCTGGAATAAAATCACACTTTCAATGGTTTTCCTGTCACTCTTGAGCAAGGCCACAGATGGCCACATTATTTCTTTTCAACCGAGGGTGAAGACCTCTATTAACCTCCAGTCCTTCTTCAGATTGGTGGTATTTATAGGCATGATAGATCATTTTCCTTTCAATGTAACATAATGTGGCATAGTTCATGAGAAACGATGTAAAAGACCTGCAGATTGGAGCTGAATTTTATACTTAATATGCTAATAAGTGTAATTATAAATGTGATATGAAATCCATGCAGATTAAGGGAGGGATCTTCGCTTCTTCCATGTAATATATCAGCACATTGAATGTGTCAGTTTAGATGGAAGTTCGCTGAACACGGCTTTTATTAAAAGCCAGATTTGGTCATGTTTGTGTGTTTGCATCACAATATCCTGTTTTCACCAACAAGACTGATGTGCCTGGTGCCTAGAAAATTGCATTTGTTGAAGGTGGAGGTGATCTGTGGCTGTTGTTTACGTGCTGAAATCAAGGTTGTCCCCCTGACCTGAACGCCTCTATCAGCATGCTGCCGTCTGTCATCACCCTCATCAGACAGGCTCTCGTCCTGGTCAGCACATTAATGAGACGGTGTGGTTGTGACGTCCTTTTGTATGCTCTCTATAAATTGTGCAGACTCCCCCGAGCCCTGTTTAGGAGAAACACTGTGTGTGTGCAACCACCGGCAGGCAGTACAATGGTCACGCACACATTTCAGGGAGCGGGGAATCGTGCTGTGAACACGGTGTTCCTTCATACAAATTAGATTATATGAAAGTCATACAAATTGGACAAACTTCTTTCGTGTTTTTTCCATGATAATGGTTGATAATTGGATTACGACCTTGTTTTATTTCTGGCTCACAGGTTAGAATAACGCTGTACCCACCTCCATCACTTTAGAGGTTGAGGACATGAGTGCTCTGCTGGTAAAAGCATGTCTGACTGTAGTGGCTCAATCAATGCATTAATGAAATGAAAGTTTCTCTTATTTACAAAAACACTTTGATATGCAGCCCTTTGGTGTTAACAGGTGTCAGAGTGGTGCTTTCCCTTCTGAGCTCCTGCAAAGCACAAGCACACAGCTGTGCATTAAAGACACACTTCAAACATTCACAAACCCTGTCATCATCCTCCCCATCACCTGAAATCTGCTTGATCCTGCGACATAGCTTATAGCATAATTATTATATACAAGACATGGTTCAGCTGAGAAGAGCCATTTTAAGCTACTTGTATTCCCTATATACTGTGATTTGTCCTACTTGCAAAACAGTTGCTATATGATTTCTCGGTCTTCCTTTTCACTGCGATCAATGGGAAAATGCTATTTATGGGGACGTAGTCAGCCATTACGACTGGTTATTTTCAGCAAGCAAACATGTGAACAACCTCCTAATATATGCTCACAGTTTGTACTGTGTTTAATGCACTGATCCTGCTGCAGCTCTAGTGGTTGTATTGACTTGATTGCTTCCTGACACTCGTTCCCATTCACTGTATCTAGAAACATTAATAATATAATGCATGCATTGTAAAATAAATTGCAACCTGTGCAAACCCTAATCTAGTGTTATCTATTTTAAGTTATAAACAGTTGAATGCTCATATCTAAAAACTGGCTGGCACCTATAAACTTACTATTTATCAGTGCCAGACTAAGTAGTTTAATGTGTGTTACCTTATCAAGGGTACCTCAAAAATACAGTTTTATGTTTGTTAATAGGCATTAAATTAAATCTTAAGATTTGATGGATTGGAAGAAATCAATAAATAAGTGTCCTCTGTGAAACACCTTGATGCTCCGAATCCTCAAGATCCTGCTAAAGCAATGTCAGATCTGCTGCTGAGGTCAGACAGGAAGTAATATCTATAAACAAATATCTGCTTATGAATGCACAATCTGTAGGCAAGCAGATAAGAATTTGGTATTGGAAGCTTTCTGGTTTCCAGTTTTTAGTCTATTTGTTGTTCATTAAGTATTGACCAATCACATTTGAGCGGGCTTTGATTACATGCAGGTAAACAGCCCACGTGGAGAGCAAAAAATACAGTCTCAGAACCTGTCCGCTATCATCTAAAGACAATTAAGCTTTTTATTACCTTTTTAAAAATGTATCTGCATTCATATCACATGTCGTCTCTCAACTCCAACATTATTCTTGCATCTGAAGTTGCTTATCAGACTGTAAACAATAACTGGCGCATGGAAGAGGAAGTCCTGGCTCGGATATACATTTTCCGGATATCCGCTGGCTGCACCAGAATCCGCACATTATTGGCCGTTGCCCCCAGGGGCTAAATCCTCAACAGACCGATGGGTTCCGAGATTGTACAAAGAGCTGCTTGCAGCTTGTAAGTGTGTAGAAAATAACAGTCCTGCAACTTGTGTGTAGGTTGGTTCTTTGCCTGGGGATGATTTGTGGAAAACCAGCAACAACATCAGAGACAACATACCCAAACAAATATCCACCAGAGACAGTGGTGCTTTCCTGAGCTTAAAAACCACACATTTAATACGATTTGTAAGAGAGGAGGAATAAAAATGCACAACTAGCAGTAGCACTGTGGCAGGCTTTGGGGAACGACACAAGGTTATAACATCTTATTCTAACATAAGTTTATTTTTTATTAACAGTAAGAACAAAACCCATCCAGGTTGGTATGCATGTGGGTGTCTAAGACCTTGGCTCATTACCAACTCTATGAAACAATGTGTGGTTGCACCACGAGACATGTCAAGATATGTAATTAACATCTCAGCATTTACATATAGTCTATATTATAACCATTATAATGAGTACGTATAGATAGGTTTATACAGTTCCTCTAAAATAGCACTACGAGGAGAGACTACAAAATTAAAACAGAATGGTCAAAATCTAGAAGCAGATGCTGAGATAGCCTGACTTTTTTTTTTTTTTTTTTAAAAGATATCTTTTGGGCATTTTTTGCCTTTAATGGATAGGACAGTTAAGTGTGAAAGGGGAGAGAGAGAGGGGATGACATGCAGCAAAAGGGCCACAGGCTGGACTCGAACCCGGGCCGCTGCGGCAACAGCCTTGTACATGGGGCGCCTGCTCTACCACTAAGCCACCGACGCCCCGATATCCTGACTTTTAGTCCATATTATTGGTTAATTTCCCAAGAAAAATAGGACCTTACATATCCCATAAGGCAACTTGAATGCCTCTTAGGGTGAATGTTTTCTGTTATATAGGGAAGAGTCAATGAGTGAATGAGGAAGTGATTTTGGACACAGCCGATGTCAAAGCTGCTGTGTAACCATAGAGTTTCCCCCTCAGTAAATGCCTTGATATTATATCATACGAGTCCTTCATGAAACGTTTAGGGCTTTAACATAATAAACAAATTGTAATTAAAAGGCGAATTTAGATTCAGCATAACTTACAAGAAGTCTTCCAAACAATACGACAAATGACATTTGTATATCCAATTTGTAAAAAACACAGACCTTTTATTTTGAAGTGCTTTTTCCTGCTGTAGAGTGAGTGACACTCCTTGACAGAGACAGCAAACTAGCTGGAAGACATGGCCAAACACAAGTATGATGCTAAATATCTTAAACTGTGTGGACCTTTTACCAATGACAAAGGAGAAATCTGGAGCCTGTGGCTGGACCAGTTGGGAACCACTGCTCTGGAACGACACATGGGAGTCTTCTCTGTTTGGTTGCCTTCCAAATCACTGTTGAAATAGAAATCAGTTTTATCATGCAAGAGCACTATGGTTAAAAGTTTGGTTAGGTTTGGGAAACTTTTTTGGTTTGGGTTCAAATAGGCTAAGTACTTTTTTGAGGTTAGGGGACTTTTATTGTCATGGTACAGAAATGAACAGATGGTTAGATTAGATAATTATTGTAGTCATGTGTTAGAAAAAGTTGTTTTGATGTCCCATCCATCCACCCTGACCTTTTCCCATCATAGGCATAGATTTTGGGGGAGACACAGGGGACATGTGCCCCTCAATATTTAGAATGTGTGCATTTCTTTTCAACATGATGACAATGTACCTTAACTTAAAGTCATGTGTTCATGGATACAACAGCTGCTCTGTCACTTTAATGTAAATGTATGTCATTTCGGGGCGTTGGCTGAAAGAACACATGCTGTCATTCTTGGGTGGACATTTCCTACCTTGGGTGTGTTTGGCTATATGACATTGCAAAGTCTTGCAGAGATAAATATCAACAATATTTGTAATCATTCGTTACTAATCAGTAATCACAAAATAGAACACATCTGAACTTAGTGTTATTCTCCTCCCTCCAGACATTTGTAAATGTATTGATGTCAGTCATAATTGTACCAAATGCCTTGTTGTTTAAAAAAAAAAAAAAATACTCTTTTCGACCTCTCTATGATCCCACTCAGTGAAACATTCTAGATGGTCTAGTTGGAACAACTATATCAGAAAATACATCAGGTTTTTACATGACAGACTGTGCTTCATGGTTCATAGAACGTACCACACTAAAATGAAGTCCAACCCTCTCTGACATTTAGTTTCAGTGTGTGAATTTGTGAATTTCAAGCTGATCGAAATCGCCCCTTGTCAGTCATCTTATTCTTTTCAGCTATCCTCTTAAGTTCGCTGCGGTGAGAAAAGACTCTTTTCCCTCCACATGTTTGACTTTGCTTCACATTTCATCATGTCAGTCCTAACTGTGGCCAACGGGCTTGTGTGAGAACCAGAATATTGTGGCAGGTGCAGGTGCTTCAATAAACCAACAGAACACTAATAAATTTGATGAAAAGCTTGATAGCAGATTGTAGAAGAGTTGGTGGGGTGGCAAATCACTGAGGCAAGTAAGAGCCAGAAAGCCAACTCCTTAGCTCAGTCAAAGACAAAGGCCCTGTAACTGTCAGCCTGCCTGGAATGAAACAATAGATTCAAATAGAGTCTTGCCTACTCCAAATTGATAATCCAGCCGCCAGCGGGTTTCTCATCCAGATCGGAGTGGTGCACCAGCAGGGTAGTTAACCAGTAATCAAGTCACATCCGTCATCCAATTCCAAATTCTCCACCTCACACTCCCCCCCTCCTCCTGCCCCCCTCTGCCTGGCTTAACTTGTCCTTGTGTGTTTTCCCTGAGTGACACTTGGAAGTTGGGGAGAGGCTCCACTGATTGCCCTTGATGTGAATCAGATGCATCTGCCAGCTTGGTGCCAGTTCCCTACTTCTTAGCCATTGGTCAGATAGACGGAAACAAGACACAGAGCTACAAAGTGCCTGTTAAATGCTATTCTTCCAGTATTATAATCCTCTCAGTTATGTTGCACCTTTAGACTTTTGTACCTGTGTCATAAACGATAAGCAGAAAGCCACAGTTAGATACTTTAATGTGCTACAACACATATTAGGGTCTCTGGCAATGTATTGTACTGGGAGTAGACTCCCTATCCTTAAATGAAGAGCACCTTTGCTAAAGCCAGAAGAAATTATTACTAGAAGTGACACAATTAGTCCATTAATCGATTAGCTAATCAACAGAAAATTAAGGGCTATTTTTATTGATGTTTTAAGACATTTCCTGTGCTGCATTTCTGTATCTAATGTGACAGGAAACTGAATATCTTTGGGGTTTTTTTTTACTGTAAGACTAAATAAGAAGTTTAAATATGTAACCTTCTGATAGTTGTGAATGAAACTGTGCCTTATTTCCTGACATTTTTAAAGACCGGACAAAAAATTTAATTCAGAAAAAACACATTTTTAGTGAAGCCCTATAAGTTACACTTTTACAATATTAAGCTTCATGATAAACATGCAACAAATGCCACATATTTAATAAGCAACATGATCTCATCTCTACTTGTCATATTTTGATGCTTGGACACAAGCCCTTGGCGACGCAATGGTGACACCGGGGGCACCTTTTGCATTGTATTTTGACACAAAAGGGTCAGGGGTTAGCTTTAGACAACAGTATTACTTGGTGCTTGGTACATAACTCAGCTGTGACTTTTAACTTTACATGTAATACGAACACAAGTCTCCTGGGTCAAAGTCCTGTGCTTGTTTGACCCATCCACCTACCCTCTCACCTGCCCTAAGGCGTTCTCGCTCTTTATGCTATGTTTGTTTCTCTGATCATCCAATAATGATGCTGATGGGTTTCCATCTGAGTCTGTTTAAAGCCTGGTGCGTCTCATACAGATGCCAAAGGGTGCATTGTGTGTCAGTATCTGACGCCAGTTGCTGATGGCCAAGCAGCAGTTTTTGATGCCATGGGTGTGAAACCAGGCTTTAATAATGAGACAGCTGTTAAACTCTCATCTTATGACTACATTCTTAACAAGAGGAGTTGGGAAATGTCAGCAGAGATAACTGCCAAGCTGCAGACAACAGCAGACCATTGTTCAAGACCAACAAAACTGTTTGTTTTTTAGCGAGATGTCGGCAACATCCCCAGCCTGGATTGTCTCGCCAAAACTGAATATTTAAAACCAAAACATGATCTTTAGCAAACCATAACCAAATGGGTTTTGTCCCTAAACATAACCACATATTTATGACACTACATAATAATGTACAAGTGTTACATAGTCATGGTTTGCAGAAACGTACAATGCCAACGTTTATTCTGGTGACTGGGTTGTTTACCCAACAGACTGCTTTGATTTGAGGTTGGCTTCATAAGTTCATAGGCTATTGACCAGCTGGACACAGATCTTTGCTCTGTGTTGTTTGCATCAACTGTGATCACACACAGAGGTATTTTAACAACTGCTTTGTGTCATCCTGTGGCTGAAATCCTCCATTAAGCACTTAACACCTCTGCTAACCAATTACCAGGGGAGAAACCCTGCAAATCCAGGTTTAACATCAGCTGAAGGTTTGGTGTTTAAAATGTTGTTTTTTTAGTGTCTTTAAACGGTATTCTGCCTTAGTGAAAAGTGTATATTTCTGCGAGGCTGTCCCTGAAGTAGTGTTCAACTCGTCTAATTCTTAGATTTATCCTTGTTTTACCACTGCAGTGTGTTATATGGAAACTCCATAACATAGCGCTTTACCCAGCCTCATCTAATAAAATCACATTTTATTGCACGGCTCACGCTCCTCATGAATGAGTGTCTGAACAAATGAATACAACATTATTACGTTAGAGGACTCTTGAAAAACTCCCGTTTCATGTTTCAGTTTATAAATAGGGTAATCTAGGTTTGTGGGTTTATGTGTTACATTTTACATGTTGGGCACACACACACCATGCCATCTGCTCGAGCAAATTAAGATGTAAACATTGAGTATTGAACTTGTATTGTTGATGTCCTGAGGATGTTGCCTCTGGTGTGAAACAGCTTACTTCTTGTAGCGTTCTCCGACAGCACCGGAAACAAAGCTGGATTAGATGTTGTCATAGAATGTCTCTGAGGGAAAAGGTGAGGCTCTCCCACATAAAAGGGGCCGCTTTATCATTTGCTATAGCAGTGAGCATTGATGCCTGGCAGAGTCCGCCTTTCAGAGTAAACAAAAAAATCCAAGCTCAATCCAGCTTGATTATAGCACAACAATTACTGAAGCTGGAAACACAGTGTTGCACAGCTTTGAAAAGCGAGGATGGGCGGAATTGCATTAGATACACTCAAATCCCAGATTTAATTGAAGCTGGCAACCGTAAGCGGTTCCTGGGATGCTTTTAAAGCCTTAATTTGTGTGATATAGGTCCCTAGATGAGAGATTCTGCCATAGGAAGACAGGATGAGTCACATCAACATCATGCATCAAGCTGGAGGAAGACGTAGAAACTGAGTGTCAGCATCTCTGTGATGCCAAATGTATGTATTATGTAAAATACAGGATGGAAGGAATTTATAGTAAACAAACACTGTGTGAATATATAATAAGCAAGAGAAAGGGGGCTTGGCTTTGTACTGGTTAATTTAAAACCAATGCAGCTTCTCTAGACATGCTGGATTTTACGATTATTTGGATTGTACATGACAACAGAAAGCAAAGAGTCTGATGAGCTAAACTAAAGCAGAAAATAGAGAAATACACACAGGACTTAGTTTTGCACATGGCTGAAGGTAAAACTGAGCAATAGAGGAATTGTCTCTTATTTTTTAAGATTATTTTCACTGAAATTCTGTGGTTTCACAAGTAAGAATAGCCTCATAAAGACTGTAACAGTTAGTGTATGGACATGTTATTTCCTCTGTTATTTGTTTACCAGCTTACGTTTCACACTCTGTTGTGTACTGTGTGCTGTTTATGTTTCTTTCACGACAATTGTACCTATCTGTCTAGTAACAGTATTGTTTTCAAGTACATGCAGAGAATGATAGAGTGTTAATGTCGAGGGAAAGTAATTGGCATCTACTTATGCATGAAAATGCCTGCGAGTAATCATTGAATTATTCATCTAATATGTTAAGTATTTCTATTTCAATGCCTTAAACCTCCCTCAGTGGAAAATTACATAACTTAAGTGATTAACAAATTAGAAGGATGTGAAAATGGAGAGATCTTATATCATTTTCATCACGGCCACTGTAATTTTAGATCAATGGCTCAAACGCAGCCTTATGAAATGTTTGTTGGACAGTTTGCATGATTAGGTTTCTCTCCTGTGATCTTTACATCCACACAAAAACACATCTGAAGACAGAAAATCCATTGCTCATCTCCATGCCCTCGATTTCAATCCTATAATTCAAGAAAGAGTGAGAGATGCATTTATTGTTCATGTGTAAAATTGGCTTACACTACTTTAGTTTCGTCTATCTAAATGATAAAATACTTCAATGCAAATTGCTTTGCACTTAATTATTTTAAAGATGCGTGCAGTCTGTGATTGTGGGATCGTACTTGTTTCCAAATCATTATTTTGCGTTATATGATCAGATTGGCATTTAATTTAACCCTAATTTGGAACACTTATTATTTTGTTGCTCAGCTATATCAAGATATGTACATTTTCTGTTAATTTTCTAAGATCTTAACTCTTCATGAAAGAGAGCTGAGAAGAGAAACTAATCCTCAACCACTGCAGCATCACTGACATGCTGAAAACATTGTGAATTCCATGACAATAACACCCAAGAGGGCATCCCATAGTGTGATTTACTCTTGTCAAAATCACAAAATTACCCACAATTATAGCAAAGAATGCAGCCAGGAACACATGAAAAGAAAAAGCATAAAAAGGCTCCTTAAAAATACACACCCTTATTGCTCAACGGTGTCCATAAATATCCAAATTGCCTCAGAAACTCTAGCAAGCTGGAAGATAATTTTAGAAGTTTCGGGGCGCTTTGGGCACTACAAAAAATAAATTATATCTTTGATGTAGTCTACACTCAGTAGGATAACATACGAGATAAAAGAGGGGCAATCATTGAATGTTTGCCGACCACACTGGCATTACAACTGAGACAAAAAGGCATGAGTTCAAGAAGTGTAGAGTCGTATTACCTACAGTACAAGATAACACAGATGGGTTTGTGATGTATTTTAGTAAACACACGTTCAGTAGATGTCCTGGATATGTCGTGTGTTACTTTGACCTTTACTGAAAAAGCAAAATTGGCCTCCTCGCCACCAATTGTTTCATCATGTCCTCCTACTGAACAATTAAAGAAGATTTAGTGCCAGACATCCCCTGACATGCATGCAATTAATATTCCCTGTTGTCGGCGATGTTTATACAACAGTTGGTAAACATGACTGACTTTTGTTGCAGATGTTGGATGGTGGTCATGCTCTGCTAGAGGAATATATTAATTCACTGACAGGCCTTGGGCAGTCCCCCTTATTAAAACTATTTATTTGCCCCCTCCTAATGGCATAATTAATCCAGCCTGAAATTGGAAGTACCACATAAACCGCTGTCTGCCTATAATCTGCATGACGGCAAATAAACGCCTTTTATGCTCAGGAGCTGTTGGTTTCTGTGACTGCTGCCTTGTAACATATTAAATATTTAACTTTGATCCTGCAATCAGGGACATGACATGGTGTGTTAGCATTCTTAACACTGGCACTGCGCTCGCTGTTTGGAATGTGTTTTCATTTTCGAGTCCAAGACTTGGAAGCTGTGGTCACTGACACAATCTGTTCATCTGCTTTTATTAAAAGTTCAGGTCATAAGCACTTGACATGTGGAAATTACCTCACAGTTCAAAGTTGACCCACTGACCACTGTTAGCAAACTCTATGCTTCCATTTAAAGAATAACAAAGGTATTTCTCAACGTGGTCCCTATTGTCACATGTTCTTTTGTCGTACTGATTAATGGAGGCAACATGTTTTTAAAATCGTCCAGTATTGAGTGGGACGGCTGCAGCCAGCACAGACAAAACAGGCTGCAATGTAAAGTTAATGGGCTACTGCACACTGTGAATTTACATCCACCAAAAGTGCTTGTTTTTGCCCCTGATAGGCTCAGATTGTTCTTACAAGTATTTGACAATACTATGGACAGAATCTCTACAGAGATACAAACTGTTTTTGTTTAAAATGTATCCTTACCTCAACAAAGTAAGTGATGAGTTTTAAGCCATAGTCACACTATGAGCTGATTTAATGCGTTTAAGTGTTTTGTAATGACTTTATATGCTTGTTGTTCTAACTATTTGTCTGCTTTTACACTGTTTTCTTTTGTGTTTGGTGAGCCGAGGACACATTTCCATCCCTGGTGGACAATAAAAATATATTTTATTCTATTCTGTTCTTAAAAAAAATGAGATCCTTTTTGTTTAACCAGAAACAGCATTGAAATTACTGCCACAAAACCCACTCAATTTAAAAAGACTTCAATTTAAATGAGCAGTAATAAAAAAAGCATTTAAATTAAATTTGAATTTTCTGAATTCGAAGTCATCAGAAACAGAACAAAACTCACTAAAAACATCTTGGTTTGTCTGCCCACTGTTCCAACAAACACCAACTCTGGTGTGGTTGAAATGAAGCCTTAATTCACCCTGTTAGATGTGAGAATATTCGGGCTCTATGCGCGCTAAAATGACCATTTATTTAAGTGCAGTCTGGTAGGTTTGGCGATGGTGACTGGGACTGGTTCTGGTCAAACAAAAAGGATCTTACTCTTTAACGAAGAGGTGTATCTCTGTAGGGATACTTCCTATAATGTCAGACACTTATAATAACAATTTGAGCCTAACAGTGGCAAAAAAAAACCAAGCACTTATAGTGGACGTAAATTGACGGGGGAACATGCCCTGAGTGGTTGGTCTGGCTCAATACTAGACAATTCAAGAATTGTTGCTCCCATTAGTCACTGAGACATGAAAACGTGGGAAAATAGGGGCCAAGTTGAGAAATATCGAAGTTATCGACAAAAAACCCCAAAACAAAACAAAACAGAAGCATGCAACTATTACTGGTTTTAATCTCGCCTCATTCACAAACAAATTACAAGAATAATGCATAATTTTGTATAAAAAGGTTTAATAACAGGTCAGCTGTAGCGTTTTCTGTCTACCTGTGCTGTATTTGGGGATTCTGGTACATAAATTGACAAACCAGGAAGCAGGGGACAGCACATACCCCTAAAGGCATAAAAAGAAGCTGCAAGGCATCCCAGCGGCACTCTGGGAGTAAACTTCAAGGGGGAACAGAATTTGTTCGAGGGACTTCTTTGCACTGAATTGACCCTGTCAAGTCCTTGTTATTTATTTGAACCTTAACGTGTTATTACATGTGGATATTTTAAGCAAGGTTACATTTACTTTGCTGACAGAGCCATTAACAGATACTGAGTAGTATACTGAGGGGGCAGTGAGGTGGTTGTTCCTAAATAAATGAAGGAAATTTAAAGGATGTTACAGAGTCTTATTTTGCTAACAGAGCAACGGTAGATGTCTGATGTAGTTTTAGATTTTGTTAAATTGTTTGTTGTTACAGACAAAAGCATAAAGCCAAAAAATACAGAGGCAAGAGAGGCCTCGTCTTACTCTGGTTGTTTCATTTCCAAGAAGACATTCAGTTATGTAAAAGTGACAGATAGTTGGCTGTGTATTTATTGTGTTCATTGGATTATGTCTATAGTTGACATGTGAGATGAATGATTGATAGTGCTTAGATGTCAGCTCTGTTTGTGTATTAAAAGAACAGGTCTGGTAGCGGAGGGGCCTCCAAAGGCACCGAGCCCAGGGGAATCCTTTAATTTGTCTCCGTCTGAAGCGCCGACTGTCTCCTGCAAATTTTCCAAAAATAGCAACGAGAGTTAATATTGGGGAGGGGGAGACATTAGATTACTCAACCTGCTAACACACCGAGCTCCTCTGTGATTATTTTACTGCAGCTAATTGCTAAGCAGAAGATGGTGGATGATATCCTCAGTGTCCTTGTGTTAGGTTTTACTGGTCTCTACAAATGTGGAGCCATCTCCTTTCATTGTTATCAGTTTCTTTTATTCCTCCTCGCTGCCGAAAGCTGTGGTCAGAGGCTGTTTGTTACTGGGTTGTCAATCTGTCCCTCTGTCCCATTCTCCTGAATGCAATACCTCAAGAACACCTGAAGAGAATTTCATCAAATTTGGCACAGACGTCCACTTTGAGTCAACGATGAATTAATTAGATTTTGGTGCTTACCAGTCAAAGGTCAAGGTCACTGAGACCTCATCTGTCTTGTAAACACGATATCTCTTGAACACCGTGATAGAATTTTGTTTTCAAATATGACACAGATGTCCACTTGGACTCAAATATTAACTGATAAGAATTAGGGACAAAGGACAAGGCCACTGTGACCTTGCGTCTGTCTCACTCTTGTGAACGCAATTTCTCAAAAACACCTTGAGGGAAGATTTTCAAATTTTGTACCAGCCTCCACTTTGAGTCAAGGATTAAGTGATAACATTTTGGTGGTCACAGATCAAAGGTCAAGGTTACTGTGACCATGTCTGTCTCACTATTGTGGAGGTTTTTTTCAAATTTTGCACAGATGTCCACTATGAGACGAGGATTAACCAATTAGATTTTGATGGTCAAAGGTCAAGGTTACTGTGACCTCTTCTGTCTCATTCTTGTGAACGCAATCTCTCAAAAAACACCTTGAGGGAGGGTGAATCGAAAAATAACTGATTCGATTTTGGTGGTCAAAGGTCAAGGTCACTGTGACCTGCCTCACTCTTGTGAAGGCAATATCTCTTGAACACCTTCAAGGCCTTTAAGGAATTTCCTCAAACTTGGCACAAATATCCACTTTGAGTCAAGGATGAACTGATTAGAATTTGTTGGTCAAAGGTCAAGTTCACTGTGACCTCCTCTGTCTCATTCATGTAAACACAATATCTCAAGAACACCTTCAGAGAATTTTTTTTCAAATCTGGCACAGACATCCACTTGGACTCAAAGATAAACTGATTAGAATTTGATGGTCAAAGGTCAGACGTCTGACCTTGCATCCATCTCAGTCTCATGAATGTGATATTTCAAGAAGACCTTGAGGGAATATCCTTATACTTGGCACACATATCCACTTTGAGTCAAGAATGAACTGATTATAATTTGGTGGTCAAAGGTCAAGGTTTCTGTGACCTCACAAAACATAACTATAGAATTCATGCACTTATTATGACAAAATTTCACACAAATGTCTGAAAGGATAAAATGATCAAGTGATGACATTAGATATCCAAAAGGTCAGCTCCACTGTGACATCATGATGTTCTGCAAAAACACTTTTCTTGCCATTAAACATCAGAACTTAGGAACAGAAGGGGAGACATTTAGTTGGTTACTGAATATTTGACAGTAGTTCTTGGTGCCCTCCTTTAAACTGTGCTGTGTATAGATTTTCTTTGATTTTCTTTACCTGCAACATGACTGGTTCACGGAGGCATACAACTGCAAACCGGTAATTCTATTTTTTTTTTTTTTTTTGTAGTATCAACAGAACAATGATGGCAGAGCAATGATCCCAGTTCCATAACCTCCCGAACAGCAATAAAAAGTACAGCAAAGCACAAAAGAGATGGAAAAACGAATAAATAAAGATGAGAAAGGGATATAGCAACACAGCCACACCACAATAGGGTACATCAGACGTTGTTAAGAGAGATGTATGCAGAAAGATATTTACCATCATGCAGATGTGACTCTCGGATGCCGGGAAAAGATTGAACATCAACCCCCTTTTAGCATTTTCATGAACTGCTGTCAGTTTTATGGGTTGCTCTCTGCTCTCCTCGCTGCACCCTCAACTTCAAGCCACTAATGTTAGCTGCAGGGTTGTAACTGTTCTATTTACATATTTCAGTTTTATTTCGAGGAATATATTTTAGTTAATGTGATAAAAACTGGTGGTTGTGTGTGACAAAATCGTGTGGGCACAAAGAGAAACTCGCCCACACAGGATTAGGATTCAAACTGTAAGGTTTTACTAGTTTTTGCTCATGTAAAACCACATCATCATAGTCCTACTGTGTTTTATGAGTAACAGTAGTACACTGTCCAGAAAAGCTGAACTTCTGTCTCACTGTATGTACCTTGTATTTACAGGCTAGCCTTTGTCAACAGTGGCCCGTGAGCTCCGGCAGCTCTCTCTGTGCGGCCGGATGCCACAGCCTTGGCTTCCTTTATTGAGCTGTTGCTTGGATGTTGACTGTAGTGTTCAGGTGCATTTCCTTTAGCCTCAGCAGTTCCATCTCACACAGCAGGGTCAGCCTCATATAACTCAGAGACCCGCTGTGACTCCAAGGGTAAAGAAATATTTGTCCTCAATAATCGGATCCAATAAACAGCGCCTCCCCCTCAGTCTTGGGAGTTTGATGAGTTTCACAAAGACAGCCAGGGACTGATTTCAAACTGCAGATGTCTGAAATGAAAGATTTCATTATCTCATCACCACTGCTTTATGGCCATGTGCCTGGTGGTGCCATTTCTGATCATAAGCCTTTTTGTCAGGCATTCTGGTCCTCATTATCTCACTCCTCTCACTTGAAAAAGGGGGATCTTTGTGTGGGAGGAGGCTGCTAGAACACTGGACTCTTAGGAGGTCACGGTGCAATCGTGCAGCTGTTACCATTTGTTTGTTGTAATGAGCAGTTTAGTGAATTAGGTGGGGGGAAAAATCCGGACTTTATCTAAGAACCTTGTGATGTACATGTTTTTGTGTCAGTGGGCCTCAAATTATAGGTCTTATTCATTTCACAGATACCCAAGGGCCCATTTCATTGGGTAATGAATAATATGGCAGACCGGGAGGAATCTCTCACCCCATCTTCCCTCATTGCCTGAACCTGCAATAAATTTCCAGCCAATGCCATATGGTGGCAAGTCATGTGTGGGATTCAGTATTCTGTGTTATTTATTTATTTCCCAGGTGTTGCTTTTCTATTAGTGATTTACTGTATGTGTTATTGTGTATGATCTGCTGCTGGGATCTATGACATGGAGTGTGCTGGATTTTTGGAAAACAGCCCAGGCTGAAACCAAGCCATGGATTCAGAATAATATGGCAGCACGAGTCGGCTCTATCCACGAGCATTTCAATTTTTCTTTTTCTTTTTCTTTTTTTTCCTTTTTGGATTTACAGTAGCAAGTGAGGAATGGTCTACCAGACTCTCCTGTTAAAAAGTGATTCATGTAACAGGGGATGTAAGTGAGAGATTTCGTGACTACCAGCAAGTATTTAGCAAGGAATTATTCAGCTATATCCAGTGCGTATGCTTTGCTTGAAGCTGTTGCTGTCATTTGGAGTTTCTGATTACATAAGGACGTAAGCAGGGAAAATTATTTTTGGTCTTCTGAATTTCTTGTTATGAAGAAACTAAAATAACAAGCTGGGCTGGTGTTTGCTGGGGTTGTGGTTATTTCTTCATCCATAACCCAGATTTTAAACCTCGATTGGGTTTACCTCTTGATCAACCCTGTCTCCTAAAAATTACATCTGTGTACTGATAATTTGCAAGACAGAAAGAAACAGAATGCCACCCAACTTTTGTTTATTTTATCAACGTAATGAGCAAAATAATCACTGGCAACATTTTTGCCTTGCAATCACTTTCTTATGATATTTCCCTGTGATAAATAAAGTAGGATTAAAGTTTTTATGTTTCTTTTAGCCACTCAGGGCACTTGGTTAAAGACGCTGATCTTGTAAAATATCTAAATAAAACCTTTACTTGAATTACAAGTCAAATTTTTTAGGTCAAAACCAAAACCAAGCCAATGTGTTTTCTTTTTTCTTTTTTTTCTTTTTTTTTTGAGACTTTTTTTCTTGATCATAGTATTGCAAGTACTATAAATGATTATTCTGAACAAAGTGTGAGATGATCGTTTTAGAGGATGGGTGTAAAATGTTTCTGAAAATGTTTTATTGTTACCCAACGACATATCTAATACTAATTCAAACCTAATCTTGAATTTGAATCTACACTCAACTCTGATATAATATTATGGTGCCTGTTGAAGGGTGAAATGTGTTTCTTTTTTGTGCATCTCTTTGTGGTTGGAACATTTTTTATTAGCATTTTAGGGGTTGTCATAAAACCATAAAGTGATGCAATTTATTCCAATCTATTTGATATAATTGAAACTCATATGGAAAATTCAACATTGTATTACGCAGCCATGACATAGATGATAGGGGCATATTAAATATTAAATGTATTATCTGACAGAGATTACATGGGCTTGCTTTATGAATATATATTTGTGCCAGCTTCAGTCAGGTGTACCAAGTCTACGGGATGGTTCTGTTAATTGTTGGACATTGTCTGAACAGGGATCTCAAGACTGCATTGTAGGTGTATGATAAGTGGTGCCGCAGGCCGCCCCCTCTGTTTAACAAAGGTTGTTCCATTTTGACGTAGTGTATATCTTGGCAAGTCTAGCTTTACTAGTCAGAGCCAGTGAGTCTCTAACGCAGCTGTCAATCAAGTCAGTCACCACTTGTCAAACTAGGCTGTGCTGATCAAACATGAATTAAGATTCTGTTACTGCATTGCCTATTTCTCGACTCAGTTTTCAGAAACATGTTTTAGTTTACTGTTTAGGCAGGCAGCAAAGCGGCTTGCAGAGGAAGCAGCAACAGTAGGAAGGCTAGGGCAGTTTAAATAGAATGAATGATAATTGCTAATTGGTTAAATAGAAAGAAATCATGTCATCTGCTGGCTGATCCATCATTTGATTCGGCTGTTTGAGATCAGCTAATGTAGCTGGGATGTGAGCTGAGCTTGACATCTTGTCCTGCCTGAACTAACGCTATGCTCAATTTTATAGCTAAACAAAACCCTAAAATATGTTTCTAAAAGCATTTGAGGTGAGATCTGAGGTGATGCAGGAACAGAATCTTGATTCATATTTGATCAATGCTGCCTAGTTTGACAGTTTGACAGCAGTTCACTAACAGTGATTGACATGATTGACAGCTGTGTTAGACACTGCTTGGCTCTGATTGGTTGTTTTCCTTAAGCCATAGTGGATTCTAGCCAATGCCTTTAGGAGCATTATGAGGAGGAGGACCGTGATTTTTTTGTCACAGACTATCTTGTGTACTACTGTGTGAATACAGTGACAGTTTCAGCAAATATGACACAAAGTTATGTCTATAAAAATCACAGACTACAGCTTTAACGCACTGCTCCCTGCTATCTGGGAGAGAGAAGGGTAAATGGGGCCTTTATTGTCTATTACTGTATAAACAATTAGAAGACTCAAGGGGTCATCAAAGTAATCAAATTTATGGGCTTTAGGGGAAATTTAGGGCCTTGAGGCTCTTTTATTAGCAGGGTAACTCATTTAGATACACTTCATCTCAGACACTTCCCAGAAGAGTTGTTGCTGTCCTTGAGTCAGTAAACAAGGATGTTAGATTAAATGAAAAATAGATTTTTTTTCCAGGTTTTGGATTTGTGTCAGGCGGTGAAAGGGAACATGTGGTTACTCATAGCTCTTATCTCTCTGTGTGTCGATTAAAGGAAATTAAGTTGTCAAATATGTGAACCCACCAAATGCCAAATTTGGTTGGTCATATATTAGCCAACTCTTGAGCTTTCTTTCCCTCTGAGTCACTTCCTTTGTGGACCAGGTCCTTTTAAACTTGTCTATTTGTGCTCAGACCTTCTTTGTGCCCAGTTCTTCAATACAGCATTCAGTGGTGATTACAGTATGCAATTCACATATAAAAGAAAACCTTTTTTATGGCTATAGTTCGTGCAAATATGCCGTCAAGTGATATTTGCTTCCGTGGAAGCTCAGTAATAAATGACAAGAACGCCTCTGCAGTGCCATTCAATAGAGCTGAGTTCTGCAAAGAGAAAAACAGGATTTGACGAATGTAACCTGAAGAATTTTTCTGTTGATAATTGGATGGACTACATGGATATTTAAATGGAGATGCAGGGGCATACCTCTGGTCAAAAGACCTATCTCTGTACAACGAGCCTTCACTAAATTAGTTGATTGAAAGGAATAGAAGTTATTTTTTTCTTCTTTTATTCATCCAGCGACTGTGCTGAGTAGATATTAGTTCTCTCCCCTATTGCTCTACCCTTTAGCTTTAACGATGGTGCTTTTAATCCAGTTTAAAACACCTCTTTCTCCCAAGGGTGCCAATAAAGAGTGAATTCTCTCAGCCAGTGGCAGACATTTAATAGTGAAATCTCACTCTCATTCTCTCACAGACAAAGCTACGATGGGCTGGAAAAGAAGCTGAAGGAAGTCTTCACTGAACGGAGCAGCATCCTGCACCAGCTCTCCAAGACATCAAAGGAGCTGGACAGCATAAAAGGCAACCTTCAGGTTGGAAGTTTACTGTTTCTTTTTGAAAGATACTGCAATGTTAGAAGGCTAAGTTGGCCGTGAGTTCTGGGCCGGAGGTAATTTTCTGTCTTCTATTTTCAGCCATCTGACGACCGGGCAAGCCGTGATGCTTCTCGCTTATTTTTCAATCAATCTGTTGTTTTGCAACTCGCTGTTATTAAATATTAATGCGCAAATGTTTTTTCCATTTGGTGAGCCCACCCATTGTTATGTATGTGATGTGTTACTGGAAATGCAGCTGCTGAATAAGCAATGCAGAGATGAAAAAGCAGATCAATTAGTAAGTGAACTTTTGCAGCACTGATGACAACAGCAGCTACACAGAGCCTGACGTTAGAAAGAGATAAAACAGGAGAGATTGACAGGACCATCAGTTCAAAAAAATTTAAACACTGCTCCATCTAATTTTCAATTAACTGTAATCATCTATACTCTGCTTCAAGGAAAACTACAGTTAATTACTAACTCCAGCCCTCGGTTATATAAGTCACGATAACACCAAAGTAATTGTGAAATTCTGGGAACACACAACATCATCAAAATTAGGTTTAATTGGTTCACAAACCAGAGCAATTAGATGATCACACAGGTGAAAAATAGAAAGGTTATTGGTAAAATTACAGCCTCAAACTGTCTGTTACAAACATCCATCACAGTTTACAGACCAACTTCCTGGTTTAAATTATGATAGCATAGCTTGGGAACAAGACGAATCAGCAGGCTCATGTTTCATTTGCTTTGGCAGATGCTTGTAGTCCTCCTTCCGTTCAGACAGATATCCAGCCGGTCTGCCAATCACACCTGACATGGGGCGGGTTTGATACATTGACTGACAGAGAGGCGTCACCAGTCCAGATTTGGAAAGTCACACAGTCTGCTCTGTCCAGCACAGTGCAGCAGGCTCAGGAAACTAGAATGAACCTGTCAAACCAGGCAGTGCTGATCAAATATGAATCAAGATTCTGTAACTGTGCTGCCTATTTACCACCTCAAAGGTTTTCAGAAACATATTTTAGTGTACTAATTAGCTGTAAAATGAGAAAGTTTGAGACCTGACCTCCATTTTTTTCCCTGCTTGTAAATAGACCAAGCACCACCCCAACTTCCACGTGTCACTCAGCGCTATGTCGCACGTGTCTTTGCTCTCATTGGTTGTAAGTTAATCCAGTTGCGTCTGGAGGCATTTTGATCTGTGTACATTGATTACACCACCTGGAAAATTAAAAATGAACTGTGAGGTGGCAATGCCAGGCGCATTACGGGTCCAATCACTTTCAGTATCACATCTGTAAACTGTTTAAGGTATACTATGCAGCATTGTCGGCTACTGTTTGTAAAAATGCCCTCTAACAAAAGTGAATGTAAAAGCCAACCTCAGATTGAGTCTCGTTTGGTGTTTCACTTTGCTATATTTGCATTTTTTTTTATTCTACGTCTCTTGGATGCCTGCTGCTTAAGGTCTGACACCAGGGGCCACATGCTTAAAACTCTGCGTAGATTCAGGACTAAAAGTGTTTCTGTGCACAAAGGCGGAAATATGCATTTGCATTCTTTTTGTCAGACTTAAAAAGCTGTTTGTACACTTATAAATCTTGATCATTATGGTGCTGCATGCATGTGCACAAGCCTCACTCCCACGCCCACAGTTTGCCATAAAGAGATGAAGAAATGCCCTTAAACACAATTTGCATATCGATATGTGTGCCCCTGTACCACTCATTAGACCTGTCAATAAGAAACACGGGAAAGAAAGTGCAATTTCAACCCCAAACAGTGCAGGAGCAGCCGTCATCACATACAGCTGTGGATATTTGTAGCATCCATACCACTAATTCATCACGTTTCTGCAAACCATCACCACGGTAAGATTTCAATCATCAATATTATTAAATGTCACAAGGATGATCAATGATTAATTCACAGTGCTGATGTTGAAGCTGACTTTACAAAATGCTTCACAGGAAAATATTAAATGATCAACAACAGGGATATGAGTGTAAATTAAAGTAATGATGAGTTCATCTTTCATAAATAATTTAAAATTAACTTCATAAATGTGCCTTTGAGTGACATTTTACAGAACGCTGTGAAGCCTGAAAAAATAACACAATCAGTGAAATTGATAAACAACCTAAGACATTATTATGCTCTCTCAGTTTATATTTAATCTCTTCCTTATCATTTCATCCGCAGCTATCTCAGTGGTTAACATTGTCGCCTCACAGCAAGAGGGTTCTTGGTTCGAACCCTGGGGCGGCCCTTCTGTGCCGAGTTTGCATGTTCTCCCCGTGTCATTGTGGGTTTTCTCTGGATGCTCCAGCTTCCTCCCACAGTCCAAAGACATGCAGGTTAATTGGTGACTCTAAATTGCCCGTAGGTGTGAATGTGAGTGTGAATGGTTGTCTGTCTCTATGTGTCAGCCCTGTGATCTGTCCAGGGTGTACCCCGCCTCTTGCCCAGTGTCAGCTGGGATAGACTCCAGCCCCCTGCGACCCCCAACAGAATGAGCTGTCACCGAAAATAAATGAATTCTTCCTTTTTAAATACTGGTTGTTATGAGGGAAAAGGCGTATGCATGATTTTTTGTGCATACATGTCATTTCCCCTGGTTGCTGCCTTTTTATATACCTCAACCTCACCTGAGCGCTGTGAGGGTACATGCCTATAAACGTCCCGACAGAAAATAAGAAGAGAATAAGAAAATAAAAGCAAAGAGCAGAGTCCCGCAGGAAATACACCGCCACACACTTCTAGTGGGTCGTAAGTGATGACTGAGAGGGATCACTTCTGGATGAGTCTATACGTTGTTTTTTTTTAAGGAAAATCCTCCATAGTAAAGCTTTAACTTCTTTACAACCAATAAGGTGGTCTAACCATCAGTGCTCTCGCCCTGTTTGACCTCTCTTTAGTGACACAAAGAAAACAGTGTTACAACACAATGGACACTCACATTGTAATACACTGCTGTTTTCTTTAATTGTGTCCCTTATTAATTAATGGCACAAAACCAGAATGTAAACAAACTTGTGGCTCCCATGCAACGCCTGTGCAGGTTTTTTTTTTAATTAACAATGCTATGTATTGTCATTTGAAGACCCCTCTGTATACACCCAATCTCCACTTTTCATGCCTATGTGTGCCGGAAACTTTTTAAGATTTTTGTCCTAATTAAATGTGGCCTGAAAACAAAGATGCAAAAATGTTTACCCCAACTCCAACAGCCGGGGTGATTTTGCATAATGTAAGACTAAAACAAAAAATAAAAAAGAGGGCCATAAAACAAGTTTAGGTGGATGATAATGAGGGTTATTATCCCTATTGCAAAGGAAGGTATCTGCTGGATCCGCCAAACACTGGTCCTGGACATTTATTTCGAGTAATGTACCATATTATATTGTAGATATTATAATTCTGTGAGCATTTCTCAAAAACACAATTATCTCAGTGCCAGATACTGCACATTACTTCCCACCAGTCAGTTTAGGTCAACTTCATTATGGCTCTTGGCAATGACAAGAAATGAACAGAAACTCAATTATACATTCAGATATTTGAATCATTTAGTATTTTTCAGTCGCATTAGCGTATGCAACAATGATCTTGCAAAACATGCCTCCCTCTTGGACATTTAGACCTTGGGTGCCAGATGCCCTGCGTTTCTGTGCAGCGCTCCCAAAGCTGCCGTCTGAGTGATGGCTTCTACTTTGCAGGGTGTTGATGTTTTTGGGCTTCAGGCAACTTTTTGCGAGCCAATAGAATTGTCAGGAAATCAATAATCAAAAAAGTGGTACTCACATTTTCCCCTGCATTTGTTTATGGTTGCGAGGGATGTCTCATGTGTCCTGAAAAAGCATGCAGACTGGCTTTCATCGTCCCCGGGGCAGGCTTTGATGTCTATTCACTCCAGGCTAGCTAGGTTGGCATCTATTTTGGCCCTGGGCCCTGTGCCAGCATGCTGGGCAGGGCAGAGGTTGGGTTAGATTTAGAATAGTGTGCTGTGGAACAAATCCATTCTTCAGGGGGGAAAACATCATCTGCATAAAAATAAATCAACTTTTAAAAGAGAATCAAGTCAACAGGGAGAGGCAGTAAGTATTTTTGGAAAGATTTGATGGAGTAAGTGTTTATAGTTTTAACGAGTTGCCCATAGGTGGAGGTCAGCAACCCTCATAATTAAACTTGTGTGATGGGCAATTTATTCTTGGCAGCGGCTCCTGGGTGAGATCATATGAAGCAGCTAGTGCAAGAATAGTTATTTTGCCTTGTACCTATCTGTGGGCTTTGGCAACAATGTGGATTGTACTTTGAGAAATAACAGCACGAGACATCTGTGCATAAGTGAAAAGAAGCTATTTTGTACCTTGATTGATCGTTTAAAGGTTTGTAGACCCGTCTTCAGTGATCTCATGCAGTGTGCATACTTCATACTTATTAATAATAATAAAGTAGTATAATAATATCACTGTGATATATGTGAAGGACAGTCACCTATGTTAATCATTAGTTTGACATAAAAATATAGGATCTGTAAATTACCACCATCCTCACTTTCATACTATATAACCACAGACGCCTCTACAGTGCATTTTACAGTGCATAACGCTGGGCCAAGTTTGGTGTGAAATTATATGGGTTGCTTTATGGAACAAAGTAATTGAGGTGGAGTGGAGAATGAAGTCACAAAAATCTCACATCTCTTTAAACCTTAGTGAAGACTGTGTTATTTAGCACCAGTATTTTTATTCATTACATGTTTGAAGGCACGTGGAACTCACTAGAATGACAGGATTTTCAAGAAACTCTTCACTTTATCAAAATAATTATTATAATAAACACAAAACAAACAGATAAGAACAAAATAAAAGGATAGATGCTCATTAGTGCAATAGATTTTATATTTCAAGCATGCGTCAACTACACATTCCATTTCATGATACTGATTAATGGAAACCCTCAATCATCTTGTTGAATTTATTTTTTTTATCTACCCAGAGAAACCTCGTGAGATTAAGAATCTCTTTTTCAAAAGTGTACTGGCCAAGACAGGCAGCGACATAAGTTACAGACAGCCAACATAGAACAACAGAAATACAAGATTACTACAAAGAAACGTCAAAAATGAACCATAAAAGCAAAAAACAGCAACTACACATGATTACTAAGGCCAGCTAAAATAAACCCTGACATTGGCATATAAAAGATTGCAGGCAGAAATCCTACAGCAGAGCTTTGAAATGGCCCAGAGGAACCAATGACAGCAACTTAAAATCCTTCTGCAGAAGATTCTCCATATAAGGATCTGCATACAGAAATGCTGGCCTGCCAAATTCTGTACGTACCCTCAGTATGAACAATAAAAACATGTTCTGTGAACGAAGCGCATAGCCATTTTCAGTTTTTTACTTAATGTACACATATAAGTATGCTGAATGCATGTCTTTAACCACTATTCTAATGGTTTGATTTGGAAAATGGCCTTTTATGCTCATCAAAATGATGCCATGAGCTGATAGTCTAGAGTGCCCCTAGTTTTACGGCACTGTTCAGTTGTACAGGACATCAGCTGATAGGCTAAAATATCACTCAGTACGCTGCTACTAGCTTCCCTTTGGCTAATGTGTAGGTCAAGGTTATGAGTTGCCTTCATAAGTTTATGATGGTAATAAAATGATACCTCTGTGGTCTGAACCAAGACGGCAGACTCTTGTTGTTTCCCACATTGTCATCTGCAGCGCTTTACAGCTTCGCTCCTTCTGTCCTTACCTTTCACAATAAAAGCCCTCAACATATACACTGCATCACTGCTTATTATGGGGAACCTATTCACACACTGAGGCTGTGGTGATAGCTTGGTAAATATATGAGAATAAATTTGCTTGAAATTTTGCTCTGGCCTGTTTTTAAGCTTGTATTCAACATAGCACCTTATTATCTCAATGAAATGTACTGAAACGAATGTAAATGTGATACAAAAAGGAAATTTCAAATTTTGGTCGGTAAAAAATACGCTGGATTTTTTCATCTATCAGTCCTCTTGGCCAGTTAGTCAAAAAGTTAATTTTGGACACTGAATGTAATGTAAGAAGTAATATAAGTAGTCAAGTGATATAAAGTATAACACAAGCATTGTATGATACACATACTAGCACAGTATGCTGTATTTAAAATAACCCAGTTCAATTTGGTTTCACACAAGAAATGAATGGCGGTCTTCTGGCTGAAAGTCAAGAGTTTGTTTGACCCCTCAGCATCCACTCCCGCCTACCCTGCGCATACTTTTAGGGCTGACCCAAAAAATTTGAACCTTCAAAGCTTCGTTCGATGGCACGGGATTCGATTGTGGGGAAAAAAAAAATCGAAGCTTGGGCACTTTTTTTCCCCATTTTTTGGGGGGAGGCCGCAACACTAACCCTCACCAGTCCGATACTGACAACGAGCGCACTCAGAGCTGGTAGACATGTCCAAGAGGTCATCAGATGTGTGGCTGCGCTTTAAAATATGCCCCGACAACCCCCAGAAAGCAGAGTGCCAGATTTGCCAAAAGCAACTGGCATATCACAACTCAACAACAAATTTGGGAAATCACTTGAAAAACGTAAGTAGTAACTAGTAGGCCTAATATGCATTTTCCAGTTCCACCAGTCCGCTCTGAGTCTGGTGTCAGAGACACTTCTGATGCTCTGAGTTGCGCATCTGTTTGATTGTGCTGCAGTGTGCGCCCGAGGGTTTTAATTTAGTGTTCAGTCAAAAGTTGTGGAATGCTTCGAATTAAATTCGTTCTGAGCTCCGAAGCTGCGAATGCCCATAAATGGATTTGAAGGTCAGCCCTACATACTTTCTCGCTTATTATACTATGGCAATTGCTCGGAGCGTCAAAGAATGACGCCACCCAGTGCGTCTCATACTGTGGCTAAAGAGCGCCTCAGTGCATCAGGATATAACGCTGAGGCCCCCTGACCAAACGTCAGTATTTGATGAGTGGGGAGTGAGACTGGGTTGAATTAATTACAGTAACAGTGACACAAAGGTAACCAATTTTACGGTAATAATCTGTCGAAATACCCAAAGTAATTGCCATGTTGCTATCAGTCAGCTGCACCCTCAACTCCAGATGGATGTTTTATCAAATGTTCTCTGCATATTTTGTCAGTCTGCCATGTGATACAGTAATGGGATCAGGCAGAAGCTGCTGAGTGTCTACACGGCCGGCTCAGGCACTAATGATTGTTTTTGTTCTTACCTACCATCTATCCGATTTTAGTTCATTTTTCACTCATATCTGTGCCTCTGAATTTATATAAATGTATATGTACCCATTGTAAGATTCTGGTTTGAAGATTTCTAGCATGTAAACGTTAAACTGGACGTGCATCCTAACTGTAAACCTTTTTTATTTTTGTGACAGTTTTCAGAAGACAAAATAAGGCTTGTAAAAATCTGGCCTGAGCTTTTATCATTCTATTTTGCAGACAATGATGCAGTAGGGGAGTAGAAAAGTGATCATTAGACTCATGGCTCCATGACAGATGATACAAATAATTGAATTCAAGGTGATATCACTCCAGACAGAATGCAAGGAATTGATGTAATTTTGTGAATAATACACAATTCCAGACTCTTTTATTTTTCAACAGCATGGTTTTATCTTAGCTTAAGCTCATCTGTAATGAATATGCTGTTGTCAGCCCCTTTATCTATCCTTGCTCTTCAACATTAATGTACATGACATGAATTCAAGGACTGGCAAGGGGGAGAAACATCTCCTCTGTGACAGGAGGAGACGGGTTTATGGAAATGTAGAGTTAATTGCCACAGATATCACCTTCAAGCACAATTTAAAAAGAAGCTTTCTCCCCCTTTGAGTCCACATTTTCTTAGAAGTCTGGAAAATTTCTCTTCAGCTCATAACAAATAAAAAATATCTCGGAGGGCTTGTAGGGCAATCAGAGACCTGACTAATCCATAATTACCCATCAGGCAGGTGCTTTGGCGTTGGCGAAACCCAATCTGTACCCTCGTTAGAATCTTTAGAAGACATTCATCACCTGATTCTTGGAGGCTTTATCGTTTTTTGGGGGCATCAACACCATTTTACATCTGCTGCATCATTCAATAATATTCACCTCAATAATTTTATGTGGTGATGCTTATGACATTGCATTTCAGTGTCTTCCATTTTGTGACTTGCACAGTCAAAACTGAAGCCTTTGACTGTTGCTGGAAAAAATTTGCAACCTTGAAAAACTATTTGCTTTGAAATAATTCTCATTTTGAGTGTCTCCTGTTCTCTTTCAGTCGCTGAAAAATGATGACTCAGTGGCCAAGAAGGATGTGCAGAGGATTCTGGAGCTCAGCCACAAACAGAGGTAAAGTGAGGCATTTTGGATGACTTAGACATGATTTACCAACAGTGCTGTGCTGCTCACACGTCACTAAAAAATGTAGGTTAGAAATTTATGATAACCAGAATCAGTAATGGCTGATAAATCAAATAGGAGAACATGTAACGTTTACAGTCATCAACATAAAGTAAGTGTTATGTCAGCATTAAATTGTACATAATACATATAAAGCCTGTGAAAACTGTGGTTTAGATCTTTCTCTATGTAGCTGAGAAAGATACATAGTCCAAGTCCCATTCATTTTTGCCATGGACAATGTGGCATGACTCAAAGCAGCAGCTCTTCCACAGCTTGGATGGCCATGAAATTCCCGGTTACATCATCAGTACACAAGAATAACAACTGTGTCAAAAATATCTGGATCTTTGATAAAAAGTCAAAACTAAAAGCCTGAATACGTCAAACCTCAGGGTAGGCGCTAACTGCAACTTTGCATTTCGCCAGGAAATATCCTATCACAGAGCTTAAAGGGACAGTTCATCCCAAACTCAAAAATACGCATTTTTTCTCGTCTGTTTTGTTTTGGTGATTTGCGGAGTGTCTAGGATATCGGCCATAGAGATGTCTGCCTTTTCTCCAATATAGTGGAACTAAATGGCACGTGGCTTGTGGTGATCAAAAGCACAAAAAATATATCTGAAAAAATCAACAGCAATGTCTCTTTCCAGAAATGATTACCTGGTCACTGAAGATAATCCACAGATGTTGTGAATAGTTTCAGGTAGAACTATTTTCTCTCTACTGAACTAAACCTGCCAACTATATCACTGTGCAGAAGGAAGTGTGCATCTGCTCATGGACAAGAGGCTTGTGCTCATGTCAGCGTGAGATGTAGACATTGATGGTGTTCTCTTCCACTGAGCCGTAACATGAGGTGAGTGAGCAGTAGGTGAACGCTTCCTTCTGCACAGTGATTCGTTGGTGGGTTCAGTTCAGTTGCAAGAAAACAGTTCCTACATGAAGCTGCTCAACAACAAGGTCTGTGGATTATCTCGAGTAACTAGGTCATGATTTCTGGGAAGAGACGTTGCTGCTGAGTTTTATCTAGTTCCATTATATTGGAGAGAAGGCAGACATCTATACAACTGATATCTCCAACACTTGGGAACTCACACCAAACAATCTAGATTGGTTAATACCACTACTAGTAAGACCTCTCCAAGAATCTCCACCTTAACATGGTGGATGGATTTGCATGTCTCAGTGATCCTGGGAGCTGTGTTGTGTTGTCCGGGGTTAATCGCCCCTGGTAGGGTCTCCCAAGACAAAGTGGTCCAGAGGAGGTGCCAGACGAAGAGCGGTTCCATGACACGGTGCAATCGGGACCTGGAATACCTTGCAAGGTATGGGGACACGAGGGCCCCCCTCTGGAGCCAGACCTGGGGGAAGAGCTCGCCAGTGAGCGTCTGGTGGCCAGGCCTTGGGCCATGGGGCCCGGTCAGGCTCAGCCCGAGTGAGTGACATGGAGCCACCACCCGTGGGCCCACCACCAGCAGGGACTGGCATCGGGGCCGGTTTCATTGTGTGCCAGGTAGTGGGCAGGAGAAGGGACCCGGGGCTGTAAAGCGTTGCTGGGGGGAGGGGCATCTGAAATACTTTGCTCAGCCTGCTCCCCTGGTTACCCTACTTTGGATAAGCAGTTGAAAATGGGTGGACTGCATGTAAGAGGAAAAAATTGTAGCTCTGATTTTGGGGTGAACTGTCCCTTTAAACTACTGTAACGGCAAACTGTTTTTCTCTATAGCAACAAAAACCAAAGCTTATGGTAAACTTAAAGGGCCAGTGTGTAAAATGGGTTGAAAACAGTGACATCAGTGGTCAAATTCTAGATTGCAGGGCTCACTCGCTCACCCCTCCCGTCGGGTAAATGACGGTGGCCTCGTAGGGACAAAAAGCCTTGCGCACGAGTTTTTCAGGAGTAGGTCTATCTAGCGACGAGGTGAATATTTATTTAGAAATCTAA
>NC_065506.1:42904764-42922526 GCF_006386435.1 Epinephelus moara | reverse complement strand
GCGTGGTAAGTGTGGTCCATTCGCAAACTTTATAACTAAAAAAACTTTTCACTACTCTCTATCGACGAACTACTAACACTCTCTGCTGTTTCCTCCTCCTCCTTCCTTCCTTCCTTCCGCTGTCTTCGTTGGTTTATTTATACACGCAATTACTGAATTTTATTTTATAGTGATTATACACTTGTATAAACATATTAATGGGTAGAATATTCAGATTCAGATTCAGATTGACAATAAACCATGCCAAATATTACACACTGGCCCTTTAAGCTACATGCCCTTAATAATGGCTCATTCACTGCTATCAATGCTGGTTATTCTAAGGTCACTACCCGATCTGAACCAGGAACCCAGTTTGTTCAGGCCTTCTCCCTTGATCAGTGGGCTGTCCTGACCCTAACCATTCAAGGTCAATGCCTGACCCCAACCATCTACACACATGCGTAGAACAAATTGGGTTTCCCGTACGGATCTGGCAGCAACAGCCCTGTTTGCTTTTACATGGCAGTACAGACAGGAAGAGGTGGGTAATGCATAATCCAATCATAAATCCTTATTGTATATTCGAAAATAATGCGCCTGTCTCCTTCCTGTAAAAAAGCCCATCTAGCATCTGTGATTTAGTGCTTTATCTTTTTGCAAGCGAGCTGGAAAAGTGTTTACCTAAAGTGCTTTACCAGTTAGGATTGTCTGATTAATGCTGTGTGTAATGAGACTTTTAATGATTAGGAGTCATTTGTGGCCTTCATGCTCTCTGAAATGTCAGCCTGATTGTAGTCCAGCCTTCTGTGTGCAGTATCTTGATAGCCAATCAATAGCCTATCACCAGTCCGTGGCAGCTCTCACATGTCATCAAGCTAAAAACCATAAAGCAGCAGCTTGGCTCAATGTTGCCTACCTAGCATTTGTGAGCTGCAGTTTTTTCAAAGTGTTATTAATCCAACTTTGGAGTTCCATACCTGCCAAGTGTGATTACTGGCTGACTCCATCATGGTGGGTGCAGACAGGTGATTCATTGCAAGTCATTTATTTTTGACAACTCTTAACAGCGATTTGATTGCTTTCTGAAAATAATTTTGCCACAAACTGTAATGCAACAAAAATGTTTGCCAGCAGACCAGATACAGACGGTAAAACTGTAACATTTTAAGATTTTAAAATAGTAACAATTAATTCAGCTGTGATTCAACCTGCTGTCATCCTGTTTGTACTCACCCAGCAATTTTGTTTGAGATAAAAAAAGGTTCTATCTTATCTTATCATATGCTCACCACTGTGTTTTCAAGGTATGTCAATCTTGCATTTACTGTGCCACTTTCTGTCAGTCTGAGCAGTTTTGATCTTGTTTGTACAAAGTATTTCCCAGTCTTGGATGCAGGAAATGAGAATATAAATGAAATGCCGAGGCAGTGGTGGTTGGCTGGGCGCTGTGAAGAAAAATGTTTGCTAGACTGAACTTATGCCAAGAGACAAGACCAATGGCATATAAAATATAAGAGTATGCGGCTGTTGAGCAGTGAAATGTTTTCAGCACAAACACTGGCCGCTTGACTACGACCACGTCAGATACTTTTAAACTTACAGCCATGCACAGCAACTGTAAACAGACTGTTACCTAATTTATCTGGGCTGCCTTGTGATGTGATTTCTACAAGCGTTTTTGGAACCACTGACCCACATCACTTGCCCACTTGATTCATAATTCAGTGTGCATTGCTGTTATCTGCACGCAGGAGCATCAAACGGTACTGAAATACCCATTGCATACCAATGCATTAACATTTATGTTAAACGCATAAAGAATGCAGCACCAGTCTTCATACAGCATGCATAAAATCTGTGCGTGTGTTCCAAATGCCCACAAGTTACTACATAATACCACATAATGAATACCTCACTGTTTTCATTATGCAGCTCCTCATTGACCCACAATCTGTAACCTTTTCCATTTATGATATTTGCCTTAGCGTGCATTTGTTAAACTGTACATTATCTTCAGAATAAGCAGCCGTACATCTGAAGAAAAAATTGGCTCCAGTTGGACCGTGAAATTCAAACAGAGAAACATTAAATATGAATGAATAATTGTCATATTGTTAACAGAAAATTTACTGAAGAAAATCCAAATGTTTTGACACCAGAGAATAAAAAATGTGACAAAAGTCAGTCAGGGTAAATGTGTGAATGCATGGCTGTATGTTTTCTTTTTACGCACATAGCACTGGTGCTACAGAGGTTATATATTTTGTAGCACAAGCCACAAATTTATAGCTCGAGTATAAAAGTATCTACTATTCAAATTCGCCTACTGAAAAAATTGTAGACTTTTATTTACTTTAAATATCTTTATTTATTTATTATTATTAGTAGTATCATTATTATTATTATTTATGCACATAGCATGGACAAGGGAAGCAAGGGTGCTGAGGTGTGTGCGGCACCTCCTAAACCAGGTAACATTAGGGCTATTACAAAATCCATCAATATATATAGTTTAAAACTTGGTGTTAAAGGGATAGTTCAGATTTTTGAATGGTCAGTATATAACATACAGTAGTTGTCAGTCGGCACGCCCCAAGGAGTCTGACACAGATGCTAAGCAATGTACTGCTGTGGAGGTCATATAGTTATATATACCCACCCCAGTCTACGCTATATTGAGAGCACTGGTATCATGCTTTTCTCTTCTGACCACTCTTATACACTATATGTCACATTCACACACTGGTGGCCGAGGCTACCATACAAGGTGCCACCTGCTACTCAGTAACCATTCACTCCCATTCACACACCAATGGAACAGCCATCGGGAGCAATTTGGGGTTCAGTGTCTTGGCCAAGGATGCTTTGACATGTGGACTGGAGGAGCCAGGGATCGAACCACTGATCTTTCGATTTGTGGACCACCCGTTCTACCTCTGAGCCACAGCCACCCCTGCTGTGGGTCAGTCAGAGAAGCCTGAACAGCTTCACTTTCCCATCTGTGCTTTCGTCAACGGCACCAGACTCCATAGAGAATTCAGCGATTTAACACTGCTGAACACAGGAGCTGCGGGTCTGCTGCTGCTTTGATCAGTTAGTTAGTTTTTGTTTTTGTGCGACTTTGGTAAATCCAAACTAACCCTTTTAAATGCTAACATCACACAATAACACAAACAAACAAACTGATGGAGGCAGCAGTAGACCAGCAGCTCCTGTGTTCAGCAGTGTTAAATCGCTGAATTCTCTATGGAGTCTGGCTTTGAAGAGTGCGATATAACGGTTTCATTCTCCCACTGGAAATCACCATCTGATATTAAGGTAAAGCAGTGAAAATATTTTGAATATAGCATACACTTACACTGACATTTATTTATTTATTTTTTATTTAGGTGGGACTTTTCTAAGTTGGTTAAAACCCCCTCTCAAAGCAGTAGATTGCTTAGACTCCCGCCTGCTTCTCCAAACTGGAAGGTTAAACCTGACATCTTATTAGTGAAGTGTATGAGCTACACTACAGAATGGATTCTCTTTACGGAGACAGAGTGACGACCGGCTCATATGAACAAGTTCAACACGGGTTGAATTGCCCATTGTATCCACAGGTCTGTGTTATATCCTGTGTGGCTGTACCGTCACAGCATTACAGTTCTATAAGCACATCTATCGCCTGCATCCATGTGCTGTCTCGCCATCACATAATAGACCGCAACTACCACATAGAATAACAATGAGCTATCAGTTCACCTCACACATAAACAAGCACACAAACCCCAACCTTCAACAAACAAGCGGCCCTGTCTCACAGACATGCAGTGCAAAGCTTTATCAGAGGGTTGCTACGGTTTCATTCATCACATAGAATGTTTTTTTGCATAGCATTTATGTCACACTGTACAGCCTAGAATGTGTTTGAACTATTAAACAACAGTCAGTTTGGCTGCAAATATTCAACTAATACCTCCTTACTCACCCCCTAATTGTATAGTAAAGGGTGTTGTTTTTGGATTATTGAAAAATGCATTCCTAAAGTTTGATATTTGTCAAATAAAATGTGCTTCTTGATTCTTGAATGTGTGACACTTGAAATCACAGTACTTATTTAACACATTTTTTTTTTCCAAACTGCTTTATATCATTGCAGATTTCATGTATGCAAAGGTCTTTCTGATTAAATCAACGTTTACTCTTAAGCATTTTTTAATATATATTAATTCAGCTTTTGTTTTTTACACTGAAAACCTCTATGAACATTTATCTAACTGCTCTACATCAGGAACTTGATTTATTCCAGTATAACAGATGACACCATGAAAACTGCTGCTATTTTTTCTTTTTTTCAAGAGACGTTAACCAAAGATACTTGAGTGAAAATTGCTTTACACAAATTAGTCTGTGCAAAATTGTTCTCAGCAGAGGTGTGTTTAAGATAGCCATTCTGTGGCAGATCGGTGGATGCCTCTGAGAGTGTGAGGAAGGATGTGCTAACAGAGTGTTTCTCACTTCCCTCTCACTTGACAGAGAGGAGATGAAGTCCCTCCAGGCAGCCTTGCAGAAGCAGCTGGATGAGGCAAATGAGAGAGCAGAGAAGCAGCAGGCCACGGTAAGACAGAGCTGACCTGACCATCAACATCCGGTCTCCTCTAACCAGCCCCGTCACCTGTCACACAGGCCCCTCAGTGATCCACGCTCATTATCCAGCAGCCAGCTCACTCGCCTCCTTGCCTCACCGCTTAATTGAAACTCTCAGAAATTGCAAGAGAAAGCTTTGTGTCCGCTCTCCAACTCCCACGCAAAAATTAATAAGAAGAGACAAAGGCATTATAACCTAAGAACATCTACTTATCTATCCATCCATCTCTCCATCTACAGTATCCACCTTTCAATCTGCCCAGCTACACTGCCCCAATAGACTTTCACCTTGCTCCTAATTAAATTCCACACTGGTATCTTAAACGCTTTCTGGTGAATAAATTCAGTTAACCACTCGGTTTATATTATCTCAGAAAATAGTGAAAAATACGCAACACAATTTCCCAGAGCCCAAGGTGGTTATTCTTTATGAAAAAACTCCCAAAACCCAAAGACATTACGTTTAAAGAAAACAAGCATATCAGCACATTTAAAGAGCTTTAATAAGTCAATGTCTGGCATTTTTACTTTATGGTTAATATGACAATGAGAAAGCATCATTTGGTTATTAAAATAGTCACAGATTAGTTTTCTGTTGAGCAACAAATCAGTTAATCAGCTAATTGTTTCAACTCCAGTTGTTTCAAATATAGTAATTTGTAACACGAAGGCTTTAATATGTAAAATTTCTGCACTAAAACATTTAAAAACTACTAGACCAGTGTTGTATATTTTCTTACGTTGTGTAGTTGTATTTTCCCAAATGTTTCCAACAGTGTTCGAACTCAGAAAAAATCTGTAATTTTAATAAGGGACATGTTCCATGTCATTTGGTCACTGTCACCTGTCAGTGGCATCATATCCCCTTTATGTTATCTGACAGAATGTGTCATAACTTGACTTTTTGTCCAGTTTTAAGCCAAGTTTTACAATACAGTTTGTAGATCTTGGTCGTTTTTTAAAATGACCTTTTAACAGTAGGGATTTAAGTCATCAGATGTCTGGATCCAACGTTATTAGGGAAATAAGCTGAGCAAAAGTAAACAGGAGAAGCACTTGTTTGTTTGTTTTTTTGCATGAAACTGCTTTATCCAGTGTTTTTAGTGGTTTAATCAACCTGGTCTCACTCTGAAGTCGTCGAATACCGGCGTTTGGTCAGTGACTTCTGGCACCAGACACTGACGAGAAAAGCCGTCCTTTCACGTCAGCATGATACACGGCTGGTTGTTTAACTGTGCCCAGTGGCATCATCGGGAATTGCGACGGGACAACGACGTTGGTTAAGGGGGTGAAAGTCTGACTAGGGCAGGTGGGAGGGGTGGTGGATGGGTCCAGCAACCTACGACTATCACACGGAGGCCGGTGTTCATTTGCCATAAGATTGTAAAGCCTAAAAACACTAAAGGAATCCTAACTTGGACAAACTGACCTTAAAGACAACACTGCTCCACCTTTTGTTATTGTTTTGATTGTGCAGCTGCAGAAAAATGTCATGTTGTACGTTTAAATATTATGCATGCAGATGATACTCTGCTCATAGTTGTACAAAGTATATGTAGTTAGGTTGCAAAATGTATATGACTCGTTCAAAAGAGTAATTCCAACTAAATGGCAAAGTGGAGTATAATAAGATGAGTTTGAAAGCCGTGTGTCTCTGTACAAGGCTCGAGCTGAAACAAATTAATCAAATTAAATTACCACTGTGTCCTCCCTGACCAACATTTTTCATGGTTACAGCATATTGACTGTTTTACAAAGCAAATGGGAAGAGGCATTCAGTGTCAACAGGAAATACTACCTTTGCTCACTGTAGTAATTATGACAAAAATAATTAATTAGCGACTGTAGTTCAACTTACAAAGACCGCAGCTGATTAAAAGCACTTTAACCTTTTAATTAGCTGAGGTAAGTCTGCTGGACTGGTCCTTTGCTGTCCGTACCAGGGACACTGAGGCAAGTGGATTGAGTTACTTGACAGTATCACACAAAGAGTACATCCACATCCCATTGTGTCATCATGTGATCTATTGATCTATGATCTGTTGCGATACTGTAAGCAAGGTGTTAGATGAATTTTTTAATCTAATTTTGGAAAAACTTTCATTATATGAAGGCAGTAGACACACGATCCACATTTTAGTTGACCAGATGTTAAAACTTTTTTTTTTTTTTTTTTTTTTTTTTTTTTTGAATTCGGTGAATAGGTTACCAATTTTTACAATTGGAGAATATAAGAATCACTTAAGGCCTACAACGGTGATAATCAAAATAAAAAAAAAAACAAAACAAAAAAAAAAAAAACTCTTGTTCATATCATTTTTTTGTCAGGGCCGTAGGGGGCCACTTGAAATGGGCAAAAGAGCCTCATGTAGCTTCAGAGCCCCAGAGGCCTGTTCTAGGAAGTCAGTTCAACTTACCCAGGATATTATTTTTAATAGCTGGTTTGACTAACCCTAGTCTGAGTGGGCGGAAGTTTGCTGCATAGATCAGCCTCTCATTGGGCAGAACGAGCCACCCGCTGAAGTCCCGCCCTACCACCACGGGGATGTAGCCATTTTTCTGCCATGGTTTGCGTCCTGTAGGTGATATTTTTGTGGGCGTGTTACACCAAAACCTGTTTCCCCCTGGCAATATTTTTGCAAGCGCACCGTTGCTGTGGCACCGCCCAGAACAATTGTGATTGGTTGAAAGAAATACAAGCAGCCGGGGCGTTTTTTTCTCCAATCTTAAAGTGATAGTCGGCCCAGCCAGACCTTTCTTTTCTTGAGAAAGGTCTGGTGAGCGAGACTAGACTAACCCTAACATTGGCCGTCTGGATAACCGGTAGTACAAAGCTGGTTATCAACTAGTTCACTCAACTCTTTGTTTTCCTATCCAGCCACAAGTGTGTTCATGTGAAAGAGGTGGGCGTGTTAATTACGAGCGACATCATCAGAGCCACGGATGAAGTAGGCTGCTTCATATTATATGAGATGAAATGGTACAGAAAGTGTCTGAGACTGCGAGACAGTAAAATATCAGTGACAGGATGTAAACGATACGAACGGAAAATGCAGAGTTGACCATGACTTAAATTACATGCAAGTTTCACCAGGCTATATGTGACATTAGTATATAGCAGGCTATTTTTTGCTATTTAGTTGGAAGACGATAAAACTACTCTAAATATGTCGCATAAAACACTTTAAAGTAACACTAGACTGTTTCTGCTACTGAAGTAAAGAGTGGAAAACTAGCCTAGTTAATGAGTGATGAGGTCTGTCTGACCAAAATGTTGTATTTATAATAACGAGAGCCAATTAACAGTGTGAGGATTATTTTTCTAATAAAATTATCTTGTTTTTTTAGTTCTCATCACACAGGTGTCTCATGGTCTATTTTGAGCTGCAGTGATGGAATCAGAGTGTAAAATAGCAACACTATCACTGCAGACTAAAGTAAACTTTGCACAAGTTAAAATGCAGTTAAAATCATGTGTTTAGTGTGTGAACGATCTGTGTTTGTTAGGAACGCTGTTTTAAAACCAGTGTAAGTAGAGTCCTGCAACAATAAAATGATTCTGCTGAACAATATATACAGTAGGCTCCTCTTTTTGACCTGAGACTCGAGACTTTTGTCCATGGATACTTTTTATCTTTAGTGATATGACTGGTGAGAGGTCGGGATGTTGACAGGCTGTGATTCGATACTCTGAATGCTCCAGAGCAGGTTAGCTGTTCAGCATCAGTTGCCACGGTGATTTATCCCAGTAAAAAGAGAACCAGCTTCGTAGGACTGAAAACCAGAGTTAACCCTGAAGTTACCTCGCTAACTCGTAGTATAGGCCTCTGGTGTATGTAAATAAAAAAAAACATAAAAGTGCCTGCATGATTTGTTTGGTAAACAAATTCAAAAAATAAAAAAGGTAAACAATTAAAAATTGATAATGTTTTTGAGAATCGATACAGAATCACAAAATCTGGCTATACTCAAGTGCATCTACATTTTTCTTACACCCCTTACTATTCATCTCACATATCTAAAACTCTCGTAAGCCACAAATATTAATTTGTAATTAAATATCTGTCCTTATTTGACTGCGTGGAGCCCAGGGAGACAAGTCGCTGCTGTGATGAAAGCTGATGAAACTGCAAATTAATACAAATAAAACCCAAGAAAATAAACAGATTTTTTTAAGGCACTGCTCTGTAAAATGTACCTTTGCATCAAAATGGTACCTTTTTAGCGGACAAACATTTGAAATAACCTGTTGTATAAACTCCACTCCATGACCTCCGGCAGCCTCTTACCCCAAACAGCTGTAACTGCTGTATCTGACTGTATTTTCCCACATTTGTATTCTCATATTATTCAGAGAGACCACCTCTTGTTCTGCAACCAAACTCTGTATCAACGAATCAGCATGAAGCCTGTCTGGCTGCACTGACAGCTACAGTAGCCCCAGAGTTTTTCTAAGATTGAGAAATATATGCTAATGAAAAGCTTTTCCTGTAATACTCTCAGCTTCTGCTGCACAGTCCCAAGGTCTGATGAGCGCTGTGACACGACAATCAACAATCAAATAATCTGAGATAAACAGTGGAGTAACATTTCAAGTGACATTCTTGCCATTTTCCTACGAAGAGTGACAAATCCCGGTCGCAGGGTTTTATAGTTCAGGTTTGACATTTATGTTCTGTTAAATGGTATTTATCACCCCACTGAGATTCAAGATAAAAAGAACCACCTCTGTAGCATGCAAATGCCACACACGTTCAACAGTACGATAAAATATTGTGTCTGGTTTGGAGTCCTCATGTCCACTTAAAATTGAGTGAGAAAATAGAGCTAAAGCCCCCCCAAAAAGAATCAACATTGAAAATGACAAAGGTATCCTGCCTGTAAAAATGCTAAATATTTTTTGCAGTTTCTGTTGTGAAGAAATTCCCCAAAGCACGAACAGAAATCTCTATCTAAAGGCCAAAACACACCTGAGGCGTCATATGACGGCGGCGTCATTGACGCGAGTCAAGTGCCACCCCCAACACACACAAAAAGCGTTGCGCTGCGGGGCGTCAACTGGATTTCTATTGCACACTCCAGTCCGCGGGAGCTGGGAAGTACAAAATAGCGCTTTTTCAAGGGCGGCGATGCTGGAAAAATAGGACAATAACGTAAAGTGCCGCGGCGGGGCACGTCGACGCGCGGCGAGCCGCCACCGGTGTGGGTTTGTAAATAGAAAATAATGGGGGCGGCTGCTTTGACGCGCGTCGTACGGCGCTGGTGTGTTTTGGCCTTCAGGGGTTTTTTTGGGGAGTTTTTCCTTATCCGCTGTGAGGGTCATAAGGACAGAGGGATGTCGTATGCTGTAAAGCCCTGTGAGGCAAATTGTGATTTGTGATATTGGGCTTTATAAATAAAATTGATTGATTGATTGATTGATTGATTGATTGATATCTGCATAAGGAATTTTTTCTGCTCTGGATGTGCATTTGGTTATTTCTGCCCAAAGTGTATTAAAAAAATATAGAGATAAAATTATTTTTCCAATAAAATGTTAAAAACTGTCATTTGGCATCTTCATGTTGATTGTTTTGTCCAATCAGCAACCAAAACCAAAAAGATATGTAAATAACAGTGACATAATAAAGCAAATACACAGAAACCAGCAAATGCTTGACCTTAATAGCCACATTAACGCGGCCCAATGGATGGCAGTGTCAGTCCTTTGGGCGGCTGTTCAGTCTAACACTTTGATCCAGACTTAAATACTGTATCTCAAAACCTATTAAATGGACTGGCTTAAAATTTGGTACAGATATTCATTGACCCTCAGGATGAACAGTAATTACTTTGGCCGTCCTCTGGGTTTTCCAACCCGGTCTCACTCTTAAGTTGTAAAATACTGGCGCTTGGTCAGTGACTTCCAGTGTCAGATAATGGCAAAAAAAGCCACTCTTTCACATTGGCATGAAACGTGGCCAGTCACTGTTATTCTGTAACAGTGCCAGGCAGCATCAAGGGGAAACGCAGCCACCAACAGCATGCAATAAGGGGGCAAAGGTCTGAATAGGGTGATTAGGGAGGGGTGGCTCGCGAATGTGTCAGATTTGTAAAAAACACACTTTATTTTAAAGTGTAGTGAATATCTGGCACAGAGCTTCTATTTTGAAGTAACGTTTCCTGTCGTTGAGAGAGTGAATAACAGATAGCTACTTAACAGAGACAGTAATCTAGCACGACAACATGGCCAAACACAAGTATGATGCTGCAATTTTTAAACTGTGTGGACCTTGAACTAATGACTAAGGACAAATCTTGACCCTTTGGCTGGACCAGTTAGGAACCACTGCCCTAGAGGGTTCTCCGAGTTACTGCAGGGGGCCACCAAATTATTGTGTGAATATTTTTTTCCTTTGCAAAAGTTGAAATATGTCTGAAAAATACACATTAACATGAATCCAACATAATTTGCCTGTTGCAACAACTAATCTTGGTGAAAGTGAAGTTTCCTCTCTGACAGAAGCAGACGCTAATATGAATCTCTGCATGACAACCACCATCTGCCCAATATAATATGCAGTTCGGCTTTATACAGATTATGTATTTTGGGGTCCTTGCTCCGTCTTTCTTTCGGCTAAGGGGTCCTGAACCCAAAAACGTTGGAAGGCCCCTTAATCTGTTATTAAAACTGTTTTAGAAACATTTTTTTGTTGATTGACTAATTAATTAATGTACAAATATTTTCATCACTACATGATTTATATTTCAGACAAAATTATCTTTCCATTCATTTTTCATTTAGTCCAGCTCAATAGCCCAACAGCTAGTTCATGCTACGCTTCATTTTCCTCAAATCCATATTGAGTTAGAGCGAGCTGATATTTGTGGCTTAAAAACACATTAATAATCAAAACAGCAGCTGCATTCAGCACACTGAACGAAGCAGTATATAGATGCTGGTGGAATTTTGCTCCTCTTTTTTTACTCCTTTTAACTAAAAACCTAAATGCTGCACCAGGATGTGTTTTTTTTTTAACCTTCCCTCGGGGCTGTGGCGGTGACTGAAAGGCTCAAACATGAACCTTGATGTTATCATGCCCTGCTCAGGATGTGAGTCAACTGGTGAGGCTTAGTTTACAGTTCCCTGGGGAATAAACCGGGTATGAGGTCACCAGCCCCATGAATCTTTTCCTTTTTGTCCTACACACTATCTTGATGACCTCTTTCAAGGACACACGATGCTTAAAAACCGTCTTTTCAGAATGAAAAACGGAAAGAAAGAGGAAACCTTGGCCTAGCTATCTCTCTCACACACAGAGATTTCATTCTTTTTAATACACAGTAGCCCATGGCAGCAGTTTGCCATCTGCAGTTGGTGTTTGAACCTCTGTCTGGCTGCTAAACACAAGCCACAGGCCTGCACCAGCAAGACATGCTGAGCTCATGATAAAAGGATTGCGATAAACAAAGATATCACTCCGAAATGATAAGCATATGGGCTATTAAATCAGGCACACAGTGGAAAGTAAGCAGTCGCTCACTGCAGGAATAAATGCCTCAGTGTATCACATGTGCCACAATCAGAGAGTCTCGGATGGAACATTTCTGGACACTTGTTATGCTAAACTAACTTTGTGCGACACCAGAGAAATATAATATGTGACAGAGGTTTTTTGTCAGAGTTAAAAAGTCTTTAAGCCTTGATCTGTGGCCAGCTGAAAAACTGTGTTTTAAAATTTCACTACAGCAAAGGGGTTTCTGTGCCTCTGCCAGATTATAAGGAACCGTGTTCATTTATGGTAGAGGCCTCAATATAGTCCCTCAGCGTAAACTTACCAGCACTGCTCAAACTGGTGAAATGAAAGACAATAAATCAAATGCTAACACTGTTTTTGCCACTTGCACTGGCAAAATCACAAGCATGCACTGAGGCTGCGTTAATTTATCCTTATATTCAATTACTAATTAGCAAAGGAGGTTCTTTCTTTTTGTTTTATATGTTTCTGTGCATATATATATATATATATCTTTTTTTTTTACTGTTCTCGAGGGCAGTGACTGCAGTGACTGAACATGACCTTTGATGTTATCATGCGTTCTGCTTGGGGATGTGAGTCAACCGGTGTGGTCTAGTTTAAACTTCCCCAGGGTGCCTCGGTAGAAGATGAAAAAGATGTGACTTTGAATTTTAAAAAAAAGTGGTGGTGGTGGTGGTGGGGTCGGTGGTGCTGTTTTGCTTGTGTACAACAAGGTACATATATATCAAGATAAGTCATATTGCTTAAATGAAAAGTCTGGTGATATTCTACTTTTCCTTTCGTCAGACCAAAACCAACAATGAATCAATATCACAAACAAATGTTGTCTTTATCCAAAGCAGATTAATAAGTAGCTTAATTCTCTGTGCAGTACAGTGCTGCAGGGATGAAGTTTCTTTGTAGGTCGACTTGGAAGTTTAAGAAGTATTTCACTGCTGAAAAGATGGTACTTTCATAAAACCTGGCTGTCTCTGCAGTAGAAAGATGCAAATACTTTGAACTTTGTGCTATAAACAGAGAAAAGGGGCTGTGGCATTTGCTTTTGCTCAGGAGTTAGAAAACCTACAACTGACAGAATGCACTGCGCCTGGCCGGCCCAATAAGCACTCCCTCTGGTGGGTGGCGTGATGCAGGCTTGACTGACTTTCCACAGGAAACAACGTGGCAGCCAGCTGGTAACAAACAATCTGGTATAACAGTAAAAAATAGAGCTAAAATATGTTTCTAAACACATTTGAGGCGAGACATAGACAACATAGTTGAGACAGACAACACTCCGTTTTTGCAATACAGGAACCAGTATGGCGCCCACTTCCTGTCCACAGATTCTGGGGGCTGGCTCTCTCTTGGTCTGCGTCTATATTCTTTGTGTCTGATGTGGTAGGCATAAAAAAAATGCAGAAGTACAATCTGCAGCCCTACAGCCTGCGAAAATCAGCTGGATGACGTGAAATGCATCTGTTTTAACCACAGACCTTATTTCAGGCATTTAACCAAAAACCTGTTAAAAAAAAAACAAAAACAAAAAAAACATTGACTTTAAGACGACAGAACCAGAAGTGCTAACCCTAATGCTAAAAGCAGATTTATACTTGTGCCTAGCTAAATGCAGAGTCTACACCATAGCCCACACACGTGGCCTATGCCATTGTGAGCATTTATACTTGTGTGCTGGTGTGTCTGTGTCACTGCAGTTACACCTCTAAAACACTAGTTGGCGGAAGGGTTTCTGTGAAGTGCTGTTGAGTTGATTCAAAGCACACATTAAACACAGACTAAACGTGGCTTAATAGCATCAGTTTCAAACACAGTTACACAAATCAGCTTCACTATAACTCGCACCATTCACAGACAAGCACTTGTCTTTTGCTGGACACGTTTTCCTCACAAACCCAACATGCTAATGTTATTAGCACAAGCTTATGGCATTTTACATTGTATAAATTAGCCTATTGGCTAGCAGACTTTCTACTCATATGAAACCAGGGACAACAGCAACATTTAACAAAGGTAACGTCACAAAATTACAACTCAAGGGTTTACTGACAAAACAACTGTTGCATACTTAACACGTTTTCCAAACAAATACAACATGCTAACGTTATTAGCACAAGGCTGTGGCATTTTACATTATTCAAGTTAGCCTAGCGACTAGCGGAGATTTCCTCTGTTCATATGAAGCCAGGATAAATCACACACAAGACTTAAAATGCTATTTTGCGGAGGCTTTAATGTCTTCACAATTTATTGTTTCTTATCTGTGAAATAAAGTAAATAAAAGCTTTGTTTCCACTGAGGGAAATGGTTTCAGCACACAAAAATAGCCAGGAGGTCTGCGTCACTGCGATGTGTCGTCCTGGGGAGGTGCACAACAGGCTACGGTGTACGGTATGTCATTACTATGACTGCAAAACAGTAGTTTAAGTTGAGGAAGTCTCTAATGCAGTACACTGTCCTGCTGCTGTAAACTGGATATAGGGCAACAAATGTGTATTAATCTACAGCTAAAATTAGTCCTCTGAAAATACCTCTGTAATGTTTATTACTCTAAACTAAACATCTGTTTTCAAAGATTTATTCTACAGTAGTGACATATGAGCATGGGGTGAGTGCCACAGACATGCGGACAGAATAAGGCATTGTTAGCTTTGGAATTAACCTGAGATTCCTTGATAATACCACAACATACAGAATACTGCCTGCCTTGTCCTTTCACATTGCAGGGCAGTACATCACATACTGATGCTGCCTTGTGTTTATTGTCATAATCGCTTTCACTCAGCGCACTTAATTTCACATATACTGCTTAAACGGGCACGCTCAGCATCCATCACCTTCATTAAATATGTTCACTGAATGGAAAACAAACAAACAATGATGCAGGGCATTCAGTTCGATCATCTCTCTTTTCTCTTCTCTGTCTTCAGATCAAATTTCTCAAAGTGGAGATGGAGAAAAAAACCAAAATCATCAAGGATCTACAGCAAGAGGTGAGTCATCAAAGTACCATTTAAGGCTCGTTTGAATGCTGCATTCAGCGTCATTAATTCTCAGTTTATGCCTTCAAGAGGTAAAGAAACCATAAAGGAAGAATTTACTCCAATTTACTGATCAGGATCTCACTCCTCCTGCTTTGTCTAGTTCCATTTCATTTAATGATTTTCTGCGTTTGCCAGATGCATTCTGAAATCTCCAGAGACTGGGGGGAGCGCTTGTTGCTTTCAATCAAAGGTGGACATACGCTGGCATAAATATATCTGTTTTACTGAGCACTTTGTAAACACTGGAGTCTGTCTTTGATCATGATAGCGATCGTGACTGTCATGGCATGTGTTGGTTGAGAAATTGGTCTCTCTTCTTCTGCCTCTTCTGCGATGGATTTCTCTCTGCATGATTGTTGAACATCAGTGCAAAATAGTTCGTCTAAAAAGATTTTTTTTTTCTCTTTGATTCTGAGGGCCTGACACCAAAGGCTGACATTTACCGCTGATGCCTTAGACAGCTGGAGAAAAAAAAAAAGTTCTGCTGGCAAATACCATCGTAGCTGTACTGAAAATATGTGACACCACATTATCTACAGTTTGGCTTGTTATCTGTAGGAGTAAAAGAATGAATAAAAAACACCAACAAAAGAACATCAAAACAGAATTGGCCCATTAAATGCAACATAGCTACTCCGGCAACTGCTGCCTTTAAAGATGTTTTAAGTTGGATGTTTCCATTGGTGTCTTTGGTTTATCTGTCAGCATGTAACATGAAAAAAGGACGGAAAGATGTCAACATGAAACATCTGCAGACCAATAATGTGACAGATAAAATCAAATTATGCAGTGACAATCGTTTAATTGATTTCACTGAATTTTATAGATATGAAAGGCCGTTTGCTGAGTTCAAGGTGTGAACATGGAAAGAGCCAGCTTTCCAATGACAGGAGGCAGGTTTTTGTATCGTTTTTGGACTCATTGACTGACTCCATTCTCACTAGAAATGCAAATACAACATTTGGACTGCATTTTTTTCAATCTATTAAGTGATTAAGCGTTTGAGGTGATTAACTTGTCATCTGGAACCTTACAGCTGGGGTAGGCAGAAATCTGGAAAGGCCAAAAAAAAAAAAGGGAATATGGAAATACACCCTCCTCCTGCAGCTCTCTCCTGTCTGTCCTAAGCCCCTCCCTTCAGACAACCACAGGCGTATGCATGCTTCATACAGTAACCAAGTGTTTCCCATGGATTGATTTATTTAATCTGACTTCATTGTAGAGTTGCCTGCATCGCATTCTCTCAGCCCCTCTTTGTGCTGTGCTTTCTCTGTTTATCAGACCAACCACAAATGAGACAAGAATTAGCTAGCTTGCCACCCCATGGTCCCTCCGCCTTGCTTCACACTGCTGTGGGCTGCTTACCTGGGCGGCTGTGGCTCAGAGGTAGAGCACATTCTCCATCAATTGGAAGACTGGTGGTTTGATCCCCAGCTGCTTCCACATGTGGAAGTATCCTTGAGCAAGATACTGAACTCCAAATTGATCCTGGTGGCTGTTCCATCGGTGTGTGAGTGCATGTGAATGGTTACTGAGGAGCAGGTGACACCTTGTATGGTAGCCTCGGCCAACAGTGTGTGACTATGTGTGTGAATGTGACCTGTGGTGTCAAAGCGCTTTGAGTGGACGAAAGACTAGAAAAGCACTATACAAGTGCAGTCCATTCACCATTTTTACCTAGGATGAGAGAAGGCAACAGTTCCAGTGCCGGATGTCACAGCATACTGGTGGCCAGTGGCAGCACCAGGTCTAATCTGTGTAACAGCAGCAACAGAAAGTTTACTGACCCAGTAGGGAATCAGGGCTGTCCAGTTCAGTGTCCCAGAGCTGGGGTTGGATTGGAGCTGGATTCAGGTTGCTGTGAATGTTGACCTGGGGTCTGTCTCCGAAGCCACTCTCCTCCCAGTGAGGTGGTCTGTAGCGGTGGGGAGTGCTGTAGAGGACACACGGTGATTTGAGGCTCTAACTAATGTTAGCCACGTAAACATGAACATGAAGCTGCAGGCGTGAGGCTTTAGCTCTGGTTAGTAGAAGGCTAAATTATTAGCAACATTTTTTGTCTATCTTTGAAACAGAGGTGGGCGATATGGCTCTAAAATAATATCACGATGCTTCAGGGTATTTTCACAATAACGATATTCTTGATGATGTGACAAATTAGTCAACAAACAAAAAAAAATTCTTAATTTAAGAACATAGCATTGCAGCAAGATAAGTGATATAGTTTTAAATGTCAACCTAACAGTTTGCCTTTAAATATTCAGTAAAACTAAACAAAAACATTTCTTGAGTTTGTAAACAACAGTAACTCAGAGTGATAGTTCAACAAAATAAAATTCACCACAAACTACACATTTAAACAGTTCCCAAATACAAAAAATGTACCCTGACATCTATATACTGTGTGTGTGTGTGTGTGTGTATGTGTGTGTGTATATATATATACAGTGGTGTGAAAAAGTGTTTGCCCCCTTCCTGATTTCTTACTTTTTTGCATGTTTTCCACACTTAAATGTTTCAGATCATCAAACAAATTTAAACATTAGTCAAAGACAACACAAGTAAACTCAAAATGCAGTTTTTAAATGAA
>NC_065506.1:42847952-42903619 GCF_006386435.1 Epinephelus moara | reverse complement strand
TATATATATATATATATATATATATATATATATATACATATATACATATATACATATATATATATATATACATATATAAATCAACGGGCTATTTCTTTCCCTTTTAGCAAAACCCTAAGTGACTGAGTTGTTTTTTTGCCTGGAGTGTAAGTTTGGTTGTGTTTGTAGTATTTTATTTCTTAGTAATAAGTGCCAGAACTAAATTAAAATTTGCTGAATAAATTGGTTGAAAGACTGAACTTTGTATGAATAAGTTCTGGAGGCTCTCTGAGGCCCCTCTCACCCTTTGAAAAAGGCAAAAAATGGTTTAGTTGGCCCCTGCACCAGGATTCATCTTTAAACACAGCTGGAGCCCAGTGAGTCACTGCTTATGCTGCTGGAGCACCATCGTAAACTGTCATGTCTTCCCTCAAGAAAGGAAAACCAGGTTCCAAAAAAGGAAAAGAAGGAAAGGAAAGGGAAAAAAGCAAACTGTGGGATAAGAGCATTTGAATTTGTTTTTCTAAAAGAAAGGTAAGCACAGCGAACACTGTTTAAGAATGGTTTAGCTAATATCAGCAGTTGTTTAGATCGAAGGCAGTAAGACTGCCAGGACTCAAGCTTGGAGCTTATTTGCATTGTTTGACATAAATCAGTCAGAATCACTGGGTTCAGTTGTTGTGTCAATTATTTTTTTTAAAACTATTAAAAAGAGCACAGACTGCAGATGTATAGGGCCCAGAATTTGGTGCCATGGCCCTGGGTGCCAATGCTGAAATAGACACTTTCTCTGCAGGATCTCTGCCATTGAATCAGGCTTTCACCAAATGAACATGCATGCGCAACATTTGTAAAACAACCAAAAGGAACATTCTCTCTCTAAAATGACCTGTGATGTGCCAAAGTCTCTTGTAATGAGCTAGATATTCTGATGCCTTTTTTCAGACCATGTGAATTACAGTACGCTCAAAGTTAGAATGGAATTTTTGTAGGGTCGCCCCAACTAAGAATTTTCCTAGTCGATCATCAGTCATCATTTAGGGCCATTAGTCGACTAGTCGCCCGCATGTTTACAATATTAATGTAATTATTAAATTGTATATTGTGGGCGGGGCAACACAATGGTTTGAGTTGAAGGTATGAGAAAGAATAGTATCAGTAACATTGTTAACACTGTGCTACATTACAGAGAAATACAAAACCGTACTAATGAACCTTCATTAATATAGGCCTATATTTTATCTACAAGTGCACGTCACACACTGAGCGAGCCGCCTGTTAATGACGCTGTGGGCTAATGGGCATGTAGCTACTTCCATGTTTCAGATGATACGTCATGTTTGTAGTCGACCAATGAAGATGAGTTTACATATCACCTTGGGTTCGTCCTTCACCTTCTCAAAATGATCCCACACTTTGGATTTCCTGCCCGACATGTTATTAACTAGCCTGTGGAATAACCGCAGGTACCAGCCCTGGAAATTAGGGACCGTACACATGCTGCATCTTGAACCACCAGCAAAACGCGAGGTCGGATGCTGGGCGTTGCTCTTGTGCCTTTTATTGTGCCAGCTTTCAAAAGTTCAGCAGCAGGTTGCGTCTCAGGTTGCTAATCAACGTTAACAAGCATCGTATAGCCTATTTATCTGAAATCCTGAGTGCAGAGCTGATCTTCTTCCAGGAGCTGTTTATAAGTGTGTAGGCCTATCGTCTGTGGGACAGATGTAAAGCTCTGGGTAGCCCTGCACTAACATGACCAACTTTCCCGTTTTCATCAGACTGAATATTAACAGAAGAAGGGAAAGATATCTGTCGGCTGTGATTGGTTTGTAAAGTGACTCCTGTCTGACTGCTGAGCGTGACCACTTCCTGTGTCTGTCCTTCCAAATTAAATTCCCACATGGTCCAGCCATACAAGTTTTAATTTCTTTTGATAAAGTGCAGCTCCTGATAGAGTTCCACGTTTTTGTTTTTTTCTGCGACTAAGCAACCAAAGAAATCTTGCAAGTATTTTAAATATGCATGGCAGTTGTTAAGATTTTGTTAATAATGAAAGTATAGAGCAGGTTACAAAGGCTCATAAATCCCTGTAATGGCCCACTTAGGTTACAGTACCGTGAATGTTTGTTCTTGCGTTTGAACTACAGGCAAGCAATTTAATTTCAGCACAGGATCATGAGAAATGATGATGAAGAGAGACTGAAAATTTGCCATGCCATACTGCTTAGTGCTGTAGTGAGAAAACTGAGTTTTGCCAGATGTTCAAATTAATTTGAGGCCAATTTTGACTAAACTCTGCTCTGGTAACATGATCAAGTGCTTGAAATGAAGAACCACACAGTGACATAATGACATCAATTAACTACCATCAAACTGTTAAAGAATGTACCTGCCAGAATGCAGCTTTCTGTGGGTTCATGACATGTATGCAATCCTCACAGTAAATCACGGAAGAGAGAAAGGATCAGACGGATCTTCTTTTTAACATGCCCTGCTTGGGGATACTGTGTCATGTTTCTGTCAGAGTTGATCAAATTAAAGGGCAACCTGAAGTCAAACCTGGAGAAACAATAAGACGTTTAGCATGTCGTCCTTCTAAATTTCACAGATTGTGAGGTTTGGTCTTAAATCCATAGACGGTAGGGAAGAAAAGATGGTGCTAAGAAAATTGGCTTTTTAAATGTTTTATAATCAAGAAAATGCATTCAACATGTTTATTAGACCTCAAGGATATAAACAGTGTTTGTTTAGAAGAAACCTCCACAGGGCATCTTTAAATTTGTCCAACATTATGTTGGTGTGTCTAAAACAGTCGCTACTAAACCTTCGAGCAGCCAAAAAGAGTTCTGCAGCTCTCCTGCAGGACTCTCTTTAATTAGCTGATGAAATTATGCCACTGTTTCAAGGTATTCAAGTTATTTGTTGTATTGACAATAATCCAGAGAAGCAGGTGTTGGTAATGAAAATCTAAGATCTCTGGACTTCTCCAATAATAGAGTGCTGCAGGAGTTAGCATGTTTGCACTTCCAGCTCCCTCGTCTTGAAGTCAGTGGGTTTTTTGAATGGGTTTTTGATTAGGAGCCTGGTTTGAGGTCTGTGTTTAACACAAGCATACACATTTGAAAGCCAATTTCGACTGATTCTGATGACATACCGATATTATTGTGCATCCCTACAATTTTATAAATAAGGTTGACAAGGTTTTATAATGTTTTTTGACTGGGAACATACTCCCTGCTTTGCTTGACTTGCTTCCTAACCGCCTGTTTAGTAAAATGAATAAATGATTTAATTCTCATCATTGTCTGGTTTAGTGATCTGATTCTTCACACACTACAATAAACAGAGTAGATATAATACCAAATTAGTAAATTGTTTTTTAACTCACCCATTTACATTCATATAGAGACGTAAAGTTTCCAAAAAAAACCCCCCAAAAAACAAACAAAGATGGCGACAACCAAATGCCAAATTCGAGGCTGCAAAATGGGAGTCAATAAACCAGTGAGTGACGTTATGGTGGCTATGTCAATTGTATACAATCTATAGAAAGTAACCAATAAATCAAAATGCAAGTATGCTAGGACTGGATATCACCAGAGGCTCCCCAAAAGGATACTATCACAATACAATAATATTGCGATTTTAAACATGTTGCGCTAAAATATATTAACATATATTGCGATTTACTACCTGTTTTCAACTGCAAATAATGACCCAAATGAAAACGCTGTCAACATCCGTTTTATCTAAAGTTTTCAGTCTGTTCATCTCACTTCAGCCATTTTTTTCTTTCCCCCACCCCTAAAATATTCTGCCTTGATTTCTATTTGTTTCTGAACAGATCTCCACCAACAGTGTGACATCAGTTTTCTCTGTATCTCATGTTATTGTCTCAGTGTCTCAATTTATCAGCATGTGTGCATCACAATCACTAAGTCAATTCTCTTGTGCCATATCCTGGAACCAATGGGTGCCGCTGTAGAAGTCCACTAAAGAAAGATAGTCCACTAAAGTAGATAGACCTTAAATGTGATGCATTTAAAATTTATTATCTCAAATAGCAGTTTCATTCAGGTGAATGTCTGTGAATGTTTTCTATTGGATTTGTTCTTGTCTTGCTTTACCCTGTGAGGGGTAATCAGAGGTAAATGTAGAGACACTTCCACAATCAATCAAGTAATTTTCACAGTGGGAGGTTGCACATGTTGGCGATACTGTGAGGCAGATCGCTTTTCCTGACTAAATGACCCATAAAGGAGGCCATGATTTGACTTGGTAATGAACAATTAGGGATTTCTTACTCTTAAACAACATCTTGATTTAGAAATAGAACAGGTAGCAAGACATTGAGAGGGAGGCATGAAAATGATCTTTGCTCTCATGTTTGTCACACGCAGTTCAGTTTTCTGCTAAACCTCATTACCATAAGTCAGTCATCAATGTACACACTAATCTTGCCAAAACAAAGAGCTGGCAAACAGCGTTGCCAACATTTTGCCCTGAATTAGAGTTTAGTGAAATGTAATTGAAGAGACTGGAAAAATAAACAGCAGTTTTTGGTAGAATTGCCATCGAAATGCTTTTGCACACCCAGTGAAGTAGAAGAGGTTAGTCACTGTGATTTCATCTGCAGGCAGCAGGACGAGGCAAAAAGCAGGTGTACAAACAGGGAGCACCTTTTGTAGACCTGCTGCTTGTCTACCAGAGCTCCATTGTTGACATGTTGAGGTTCACCTTTTTTCTATTCCAGATCCACATATCTTGAACTCACTAGGTTTGAGGGCCTTTACATTCATGTGTGGGCAACAGAAGTCTGGGAACTTCTCTGACATCTGTGACACTCTGACATTTAAGTCGCAGCTACATGCAGGGAATCATGAGAATCATTCCTCTGCATCTATTACAGTTTCTGTCTTGCATGCAGAAACTCAAAGGTCAAAAGTGTTTAGGCGTGCGCATGATCATTTTACTACTGCAGAGTCCACTCCCCCCAGTATGACAGTCCCCGCTCAACTTTGCATCTGAAAATTATGAAGTAAAAGCGGGTCATTTGACAAAATGATTGCATAATGACACAAATTAGACATAATACAACACCACCAACAAAGATGCTACTGTACTTTCAGGCATGCCTTTCTGGTGGTAGAGATAACTGTGCATTAATAATATTCAATGAAGCCAGCTTATGCTAGACGCAGATTCACTTGCAGCAGGCTATTCTGTCCAGGAGACTTAAAACTTAAGGTCGGTGCGTCTAATGTTAATTCACATAGATAAAGTAGCCAGTATCTAAAAGTGTATCATATAAAGTGTGACTTAAAACCAGATAAAAACGTCAGTTTTGACAGAGCTTGTGGTGGATAGAAACAATGCTGACGCATGCGCATGTGGACAGTCATTTGCCATTTGTATCTGGGACTCACAAAGTGCTGGGTGATATGACCTATAATCAGTATCTTAATAATTATTGGCTGTATTGCGATGCATGATATATGTCTCAATGTTTTGAAAACGCCTCTAAACTACTGTAGACTACTAAAATACAAAATAAACTACTGAAACAGTCAAATTAAATAAGATACTGTTATAATGAAATAAATCAAAGTGGAATCACTGGTGCTTTTATTCTGAAGCACCTGACTCATCTCGGGCCGCAAGTGTTGATGTTTTTCTGTGAACTTGAAGTTTCCAGGCAACAGTCAGATGTTAGCCGTTAGCATGCAGCTAAACTGTTGCATTTGCGCTTTTAAACATTAGGATTTATTCACTGTGAACAGCTCTCCAGTTCATATATTAATAATAACTGTTTTGTTTTTTGTGTCCATGAGAGGGAGATAACCAAAATGCCAAAGCAACTCTTTTGCTGGTGGTTTAAAAGGTGACAATTTACACTGAATGTTCACAATATAATCATTCTATATATCCAACGTGGAACAAGCCATGATACGTCAAGAATAATCAACATATTTCCCACCCCTGTTGCGTGCCTGAAGCACGTTGTCATCGGCTCCCTTTGGGTTGTCTTGTTTCTTTTTGGATAAGCTAGTAAAACTGTAACCTAAATAGTTGTTTATTAACCTAATATTTGCCTTAACATCAAGATTAAACCTACAGGAGACCTCATGCCTAACTGTGACTTCATACAGAATTTTTTCTGATTAGTATTATTATTAGTTTTTCTCATCATCGATTTACGAAGATAGACTTAGATTTTGCTCCTTGTGCCGCTGGTGCAGTTGCAATTACGATTTATGTTACACTTCCCTGCAGATTTTCAAATGACTTTTGCTTGACTGCTAATAAATTCTCAAACTGATCATCATATTATTACATCACTATACGCTTATTATTTTATGTTAATCGTTAGCATGAATATTTTACACTGAGATTACAGCTTTTTAGATACACATATAAAAACTAATGCAGTATAATATGGCAGTCCTGCAGTAGAATCTTCCTTAAGTTGTTTAGTTTTTGATAAAATACTTCATCAAGCTGATTCAACTTCATGGTCACATTGCAGGCTGCAGTTTGTGGTGCTGCGAAATTGAATTTACGAGAAGTGTGTCTAATATATTGTCCACCCCATTTGTATCAATAAAAGTTCAGTAAATATTAGAGAGGTCTCTCAGGAGAACATAAATGACATAAAGTGTCCATTATAACTTTCATAAAGGTAGGATTTATTGCAGGGCTGTTAGATTAATTTAGTGTATCTAATAAACTGGTACACCTTGCTTAAACTTGAGTGTATATCCTGTATTGCTGTAATATAATACTGTTAGTCAGAATTGTGATTCTGAGAGGATCTGTGGAGTGTGTAACAATTCCTGATAGGGCTGAGATGAACATCTGTAAAAGCTAACCATATCCTTTGTTTACACCAGCATCCAAAATGTGTTTTTATGTCGCACATCACTGTGAATTGTGTTGTGGTGTCAGCGTGGAAGCTTTACGGCCGCAATTCACTGTGAAGTCATTATCAATGATTTGCTTTCAGGGCTTATTATGAGTATTTTGAGGGAGAGTGATTTACAGACTGACTTGGATCCTGCTGGGATTCATCAGGTTCTCACAGAGCATTGTAATAGACAGCTTCGCCTCACACTCAGCTCTCACTGCTGATGCTCATGTTTTTTTTAGACTAAAATGGCTTCCTGTCATTGTCTTCTTCCTTTCATGTCTTCCTGATGTAATTTCACCGGCTAAATGGCAGAAAAAAATCATGCATCAGAGCATTTACTGGATCTCTCAGAGATACGATATGATGATACACTTACCAGGAAAAAAGTGGAAGAAGAAATTGAAGTAGGCGGAAAATGGAAACTGCGTCATTATGTGAGTTGAGCAGGACAAAGACAAAACAGATAAAACCACTAAAGTTAATAGAGGCTTCATATTCTACTCAAGCAATTCATGCATTCTTCTTTTAATTAGAATTACCACTGATTGATGCCATAAAGTTACTTGTTCATGATCTCTGAAAGTGATAAAACACAAACATTAAAAAGATGTGGTGACTAATTTCAAAAACAGTTTAATGTTAAGTTATTTAAAGTGCTTTAAATAGTTACGAAAGCACAGAGGCGTAGATAAAACCACAAAAGAAAAAGCATATTCCAAAGGTTATGTGTATTTAAGTGTGCATAACACATTTAATCTGTAATATTAATATTTGGGCAGTAAATGCCTGAATTTTCTGCCTTATGAAAAAACTAACTTTGAAAATAATTACCCATTTTTATATTATTTCTTTTCACAGCACACTAAGCTGCATAATATCATTGCCGTGGAGAATAAATGGCTTCCCCGCTCCTCCATTAGTATATTACTCAACATCTCAATAGCCACTGCATTAACACAACGAGGCTCTCAGAACCATCAAGACTCGATCAGAAGTAATTTCACACATATGATCACTGACATGCTTTGAGAGCAAAAGTGTGCTGACGAACGTGGAGGGTTAAGTGAAATGGAGTGAGACAGGTGATGACATGCAATGTCATTTTTTTTTGCACTGAAGAGACAGGCGATGTACAGCCTGATCGATTGCACTCACATATCGGAGACAGCAGGCCCGACCTGTTGCGCAAGAGCGATGGTGGACTTGACATCCAGGGAGAGTGACAGTTTATTGTAAATGAAAAAGGTCTTGTTAGATGACATTGGCAGATTAAAGTGCAGTAAAATGTTATGACAGCACACAATTATCTATACATACGTTTTTACTGACAGTGTAATTCATGAATCGTGTATATCTGCATGCGTGATGGTGTGGTTAAAGAAAGTGAAAAAAGGCATAAAGAAAAATGAACACATATTATAATGACTAACCATCATTCAAAATTATTATTATTTTTTTTTTTAATTAAGCTGGTGATCTTTTAAAACAAAGCAATATCCATTCTCCGCCTGCAGATTGCATTGGTCTGCAAATTGTGTAGCTATCTATGGATCCATTTTTTCATTTCCAGATTTATTTATTTTAATAATTTTTGAGGCATGAGAATTTAAAATGATCCAGTAATCCACAAGAAAAATGAAAGACTGAAGTGAAGTATAAAACCTTTTTTTGCCATATAAATATAATTTCATGACATCAAGACTTACCTTGCGGTCCTTTGGAGAGGCCCTGTCCCAAAGGTTGGGAGCCACTGCTTATAATTCAATCTGTGGCTAAATTAAAGTAACATTGTGTAAGATTTAGGGGGAATTAGTGGCATCTACTGGTAAGGATTGCAGATTGCAACCAGCTGAAACTTCTACTGGTCAGAATTCTGCTAGTGTTCATTGTTCAGGAGGTTTTAACCAGACGCCGAGGTCTCTTCCTCTCCAAAACAAACAGACCGGGTGATTAAAACTGTCTGACAAAATCCAGAGTCTCAGGTAACAAAAGAATAACCTGTATGTTGTTCGAGGTCAGTAGTAATAGTAGGTCATTTCATTGTTCCAGGGCTCTATTTTCACTGGTTTTAAAACAGAGCTTCTCACAAATGGAGAGATTGTTTACACACTAAACACAAGATTTTAGCAGGATTTAATTTATGCAAAGTTTATTTTAGTCCGCAGTGTTACTGTTGCTATTTTACACTCTTCACACTTTTACACTCACTTCAGCTCAGAATAACATGAGACACCTGTGTTATGAGAACTGGGAAAAAAATATATATTTTATTAGAAAAAATAATCCACACACTGTTAATTGACAAAGCAAAGCGTTATTGTAAAAGCAACGTTTCGGTCAGACAGACCTCATCAGTCATAAACTAGGCTACTTTTCCATCCTTTACTTCAGCAGCAGAGACAGTCTGGCGTTACGTTAAAGTGTTTTATGTGACATATTCATGGTCGTTTTATCATCATCCAACTAAATAGCTAAAAATACTCTATATTAATGTCACATATACCCTAGTGCTGATGATGATGTCCTTCATAATTAATACCCCCACATCTTTCACATGAACAAGCATGAATGCCTGGGATTGCTAGTCAGAAAAATGTCAGCGACGTGGGAAGTAAACAATAGTCTGTAATCTTCATGGTTGGACAGGAAAACCCAGAGTTGACTGAACTAGTTGATAACCAGCTTTTTGGTACCAATTACAGCCAATGTTAAGGTTAGTCAAGCCAGATAACGAGAAGATGTCCTGGGTAAATTGAACTGGCTTCGTAATACAAGCCTCAGGTGATTTAAAGCAGTAAAATCACAGCGGTTTCATATTAAAAAAAAAAAAAAATTTAAAAAATAAGTGTTTTTCCAGCAATTTCATTATGAACGGCTGCCAACTCACGAAAATGGCCCTATCTAGGGCCAATGTGTAGTTTGTCTGTTCAGGGCTACTGTAGAAACATGGTTGCGCAACATGGCAGCCTCAGTAAATGAGGACCAGCTCCCTGTGTAGATATAAACAGCTCATTCTAAGGTAACAAAAACACACAGATTCTCAGTTTTAGGTGATTATACACTACAGAAAACATACTTATTATATTATAATCCATTTCTGTCAATGTACCCAACTAAATCCTACACACTGGACCTTAAAGTACAGTATGTAGAACATGTATGGTATCTTTTTCTGCGTGCTAGAAAAATGTCACTATGTTGACCCCCAACTGTGGAAAAAGACCTGTGCAGCTCAAACCTGCAGCACATTTGTGTGTTTCGTGCTGTTGATACAAACAGAAAACAACATCACGTTACTGTGAACTGAGCCTGAACTCAAATCATGTGATGTGGATGCAAATGTAATGATCATTATATTCCTCCACCAGGAGTCCCATAATGTGGAAATAGAATCAATTTGACATGTTGTCGTCTCCTGTTCACCCTTTGAAAGGTGACCTAACAGTCGAGCTAAAGATAAAGAAAAAATTGCATTTCATTTCGCGAGGAGATGACGCCTGATGTACTGAGCAGAACACTGACGTCAACACGAACGCACAACATCAAATAACTGCTAAAAATCCTCTCCGTTTACTCTGACTTCTCTTAGGGAAGTCCAGCTGCTGGGATGGTACGGGCATTTCATTTAGATGCAAATAAAATCAGGACAACAAATCCATGTGTTTTTTGGTTGCTATGGCAATATGCAAACATAGCGCACAGAGTAAAAGCAGTGGAAGGATCTCACAACAATAAGCCACGTATATATGATTGAGCCAGATGAGCCCCAAACAACCTGAACTGAAAATACAACAGAGCAGCTTCAGGCTGTCAATCACACATCAAACACAACGTCCAGATGAGAGCAGTGTCCCTGAAATGTTTTAAAATCCAGCATTCATGCAAACCAGGACATTTTAGTAGAATAATAACATCACAGGTGCAATCAACAGCAATTGAGGACATTTCTAAGAGCTGACAGCAAGACTACCAACACAATCAACATCTATTGAGTACAAACTCAGAGCTCCCCGTACTTTCTTCTTTTTGGTAAGTGACACGATTATAAATGAGGCTAACATCAGGACAATAAAGCTTTGATCAGGATTCAAACTTTATTACATTAACAAGTCAAATGTGCTGTTTGAAAATGTCCCTGCTGTAATAGGAATTAAAGGAAGATGTGTATATTGCCTGTCCGACTGCCCATCCAGCCTCCTCGTTCTGTGTATCTGTTTCTAGACATTTCTCTTTCACACAATCCTTTTGTATTTGTCTCACTCATGCAGAGAGCGTGCACTTTCATTTCATGACATCATGCTCATTTCACACAATTTCCAGCACCAAAACGGCTCTGATCTCACCACTCTCCTCATGCAGCATTGATTCTCCCTCCACTGAGATCAGGCGGGAGGGAACCCGGAAAGCTTGTCAGTGAATCCTCGCTTTAGAAAACACACACACACACACACACACACACACACACACACACACACACACACTTCAATACTTTAGAAAGCTTAGCTTTAAGTCGGATGCGGCTCGTGTTGAGCCGGTGGGTTAACAAACTGTGAACACATCTCTTCTTTTCAATCACTGTCAAAAAGTTATTCAGGAGTGAAGAGACACACATTAGCGTTTGCTAATTTATATCAACCAACAAACAGCTCCTTCCTTTAAAAACTGCTGCTAATAAGGGTCTTATTGCTTTTACTGTTTAGCAGGGTTAAGACGAGAGGAAAATGGTTTTGTTGGAATCATGGAACCATTATTTATTGTGTGCTGCATTAAATAAATGAGTCTCGAGTTAAAGCTAAAATACTGAGTCAGTGTCTGCTTCCCTGACATTGACAAGAAGCTTGTTCCAAATGGAGAAGCACTGCAACTGTCTCCTGCAGCACTGCATAACAGCAGCACTGAAATCAATCCTGGAAGAAATGAAAGCAGTTTAATTTCTCCTAGCTTATTAATTGGGGGAAAATGCTCAAAAAGACGGCTCACCCCCAAAGCAAAAATCCATATTTCCCTCTAACCTATAGTGCTATTTATTATCAATCTAGATTGTTTTGTATGAGGTTCTCTCATGGCTGACCAATAATTTCACATTGTTGTATTTTAAAAAGTGGTGTATAACCTGTAGTTTATGTACACCTTAGGGTAAGAAAGGCTAGGATGTAATGAGGAAATAAGGCTGATTTAATATTCCATAGCCCTGACCGAACCAAATCAAACCAACATCACTGACACAACAAAAACAAAGAACAGTTCTGACTTGTCCATACCTGCCGACATTAGGTCGGAAAAAGAGGGAGATTTGCTGGGGTTAGCTCGTGCTAACACTCTCAAGACGGTCCTTCAGCGTAGTGTCTAACCTCGGAGATCACACCCTTGGTGCAATCCTGTGAAAGACGTCCATACTTCGACATGTTCTGCCCTCTAGACAGCGCGCTGCAGTTGTTGTTCTTCCTCTTCTCTGTGTTTATTGGCGGCCCGCAAACCAAGTTTAATGGTAAATGTACCACCGCCCACTGTGTCTGGTGTGTAGATGCTGCCCTTGTATAGTCAATGAAAGCAGTCTGGCTTCATATAAATGGCAGTATTTATCGGTTATCATTTTACTATTGAAATAATGCATAGTTATAAAAATTTCCCATTATCGACCAATAAGGTTTGTCCGATTAACTTGGCCAAGAAAAACGCCACTTTGGGCTAGTAAATCTAGCAACTCACACGCCCAATCAGGCAAGTGGTAAAAAAGAAATAAAGTTTAAGGTATGAGACTTAAACTTTGGATGACAGGAAGTGTGTCTGGGATAAACAGACATTTTCCTTGGGGACGCCTTCGGCACTGTGTTATGCATGTAGTTATGTACTATAACTATCACTTAGCAAATGATAGACTGAAGTGAACAATGAAGCGTTTCAATCCAAAAGTATGCACTCTGATAATGCTACATTGAAGGAATCCATGTTGAAATCAGCAGGAGGAGAGCTAGTTGACATTAGCTGTTAGCTGCTAGGTGCTAGCAGCTGATGGACAGCACAGTCCTGCTTAGACAGGTAACACAGGTCCTGCTTGGACACACAGGTCCTACTTGGACAGGTAACACAGGTCCTGCTTGGACACACAGGTCCTACTTAGACAGGTAACACAGGTCCTGCTTGGACACACAGGTCCTACTTGGACAGGTAACACAGGTTCCACAAGACTTCCTCTTCTGCATGTTGGTCTATTCAGCTAATCTCTGTATACAGATACCTGCATATCAATGCAGAGGATTTTTTTTTTTAAAGCGGTCAGACCAGTGGATTCCAAGATTGCATTTCGGCCAATGCATTCTGCCTCTCTGGAGTGTTCACCTGCTGCACAACCATGACAGGTCAATATGACTGCCAACGAAAACCAGAACACTTTCAACACCAAAATCTTGTCCTGTTGCGTACAGAGTCTGCATACATATGCAGATGTCTGTTTATACAGATAAGTAATGTTGTAAATCGTTCCCCACTCAGTTTAGTAATGTATTGTTTTTTTAATTAGAACTGATAACCAAGAGCTCAGAGAATGGCAAATATATTTAGGCCTTATTAAATCCCTGTGTGAGAACAAAACATCAGGCCGTCCATGGACTGAGTTTGTACATAAACACAGAGAGCAAATCCAGCAGTTTGTGAAGGGAAGAAAGGCTGTTTAGAGAATATTCAAATCATGAAGTACAGTAATCCTGCCATAGCTTGTCTGTAATGAAATCTGGAGTGGCAGGTAAACCTGAAAGCAGAGTGTGTTGATTCAGTGTCTCGTACTAACAGGAGGGCGTGTTCTTTCTGGGAGCCAGAGGGGCGGCTTGTATTAAATCTGCATTTCCTCCCAACACTGCCAAAGAGCTGTAATATGCAAAAAGACAAATTGCAGTTACCGTCTGTGAAATAGCCAATACAGCAATCTTCTTTTATTTACAGGTAATATTTCTCACTTTCAGAATTTCCATATATTATTCTCACAACCTGGGATTGTCCAATTAGTTTGAAACCATAAAGCATTTTCTAACTATATTAGAAAACCACAGAAACAAGCCTCTAATCTATTGTCGTACTGCACAGCCGAGGGATGCTCCGTTTATAATGAATTGTTACGTCCAGAATACCTCCACATTTAGCTGTTCCAAAATGTTCCCTGCCACACACAAACACACTTGGGATGCTGTCACAGTCAACTTTTGTATTGTTTGCGATTTATTTTCTGTGCAGCTTCATATGTGACAATCAGAGGGAAACAAACTCCTTTTTCTGTTGCTGTCTATGGCAGCGAGCAGTTTACATAAACTATCACAGCCTGAGAGATCCTGAAGCCCACAGATACAGATTAGATGAAAGTTTCAATGATGTTTCTTCCTTTCTGTACAGCTGTACAATTCATATCAAGATTGCAGTAACTAAAAATAAATGCAGCTGTACTTGTACCCTAATCACAGCAAGTTTGAAACTTCCTCAAATTGGTGATTAGTGTGGAAATAGACAGCTAGTCAGAGTTAAAGTGGGGCATATTTTGCTAAAAAGCTAATCTTTCCGATGTCTTGGGTATATGTAGCAGTTGATTCAACAAAATGTAATAGGCGAGATTTCTGTGTTAAGTGGGACCTAACCACATGTTGAAATTAGAGGTCGACAGATAGTGGATTTTTAAAGGCCAATATAATAACAATAGTTTAGAACAGGAAAGCACTGATAGCAGATTAATCGGCCAATATCTCTCTGCCCTCCAGTGTTGGAAATTAACTGAACACCTCAGTAATAGATAAGACAAGAAATATACAAATCTGGAACTGAATATCAAACCAAACGTAACAAAAATGTAGGTGGTAGTAATTTTTATATTTTGCTATCATTTTTCAGCATAGTCAACCTGAGATTCTCAGTTACTGAATGACTCTACCTTCATGCGAAACAGTGATCAGAGCTCGGCAGTATTTCTGTTACTTCAAGGGGCTCAGGAGGAAAAGCTGGTCGTTGACTACTTGAAAGACTGGAGGTTCAGCCCCTGTCTCCTGCAGTCCACATGTCAAAGTATCCTTAGGCAAGATAATGCACCTCAAATGATGGCTGTTCCATCAGTGTGTGAGTGTGTTTAAGCTGAGTGGCAGCTAGTGCCTTGTGTTAATGTGTATGTGAATGGGTGAGTTCGACTTGTAGTGTTAAAATGCTTTGAGTGGTTGAAAGAATAGAAAGGTGCTTTACAAGTGCAGGTGGAGTTACCAGTGATTTTGTATTTGTGAAATACTAAAAAATACTTAATGATTCATAATACATAAGAAAACAAGACAAGGTCAAAATGCAGTATATGACTGGACTGTGTATGAAACACTAGAGGCCACTGGCAGTGGCAGCATTCACTCAGTCACAGACTCACTGTGCTAATGCCGCTCCAGCGTTGGACCAGCTGTTGCAGTCAAGGCAAAAACTTAATGTAAATACATGTTCAAAGATATTAACAGCACAGCAGAAAGGACCTGATATCTCTGGAGCTGTACCCACTGATCAGCTAATTTTTGCTCCGTTTAGAACAAACCTCCCCTCATCAGCTCTGGTTGGTGATGTACAGTATATCTCTGTGTGACTGGCCATTGGCCACTTTCAGAGCCAAGTTCTGCCGAAAGCAATAGTTTGTAAGATATCCTATTGGTGCCAATTAATTGGACAAACCATTAATTGATCTACTTAAGGATGGGTACCGAAACCAAGCATTAAACGGGGTCCAGGGCTGAATTATTTAGACCGTAGTATTGATGAACTCCGATGTTAATGGTTCTGCTATCGGTGTTGGAGAAACTCAGAAGATAAATTTCTTGTTTATTGAGGTTACATAAACATTACCTTGTAAAGTTTTTATTTCACCAACTCTGTGCAATAAGATTAAGACATTTGTCACTGATGGATTTTTGCTGTTCAATCCAGGGTAGAGCTCTCTGTGTCGGAGCCTCACGGTCTGCTGCATGTGCGAGGGGCGGGGCCAGCACAGAGGCTCTGCACTCAGTGACAATGGCAGAGCGAGCAAAACGCTTCCATCAATGGTTATACTTGACAAGAGTTGATGCCGACACTGCTTGTTGCCACAAGCTCAACAACTCTGCATGAAAGGGCAGAAACATGAGCAATCTTTCGAAACTTCTCGCGAAAGTGCATCACATATGGGCGGAGAAATGCACTGTTTTCGACTGCCTAGCTTGTAGTTCATCTCCCATTACCCCATCCACCTCAGGTTTGATGTAGTTTATAATAGTAATTTATTCAGGTTCCTGAAGTTTCTGTTAAAGGGGTTTTTGTTCGAAGTTTTTCCTTATCCACTATGAGGGTCCACGGACAGAGGGATGGCGTATGCTGTAACACCTCATTTCTACTTACATATGTGTACGGGAATCTCCGTGATATCTAATGTGCCTGCGAAACTCCTCCCCTCAGTTTTGTGGTGGATTTCGTAGAGACTGTGTGACAGTGTGCTGGCTTAGCTAACAGGCTGCTAACTGGCTAAAAGGCTATTTCCTTCAATTCAGTTTCCAATGTTGATTGTCAAGTGAGTTTGTCTGATTGAAAAGAACTTGTTAATCAACTTTTAACACATTGTGAATCTGAGTAATGTTATTCTGCTAAAATATGGTTGTACACTATATACAGTCATTGTTATTATGACTCGTTCAGCTATTGGCACGTCTTTTTAATTAAATATTTCACAAAACATGCCACATACCTGGCACGAAATCAAAACAATGCTGTTGCAGAATGTAACTTTATATACTGTACTAACATACATAGAAAATAAAGCAATGTTAATTCTGTTCTTTATTTTTGTTTCATTTCTTTCTCTTAAAACCCCCAAAAAAGAACAGATAATAGTAAAGTTAAAGTACCGGATAGGTAAGCAGTATCGGTAAGAATAGTAGTAACATTAAAATCTTAACGATACTCACAAATGGTCCACCTCTAGTTGAAATATATTTATTCAAATGCTGATATATGCAACCTAGACATCTGAAGATGTGCTTTTCAACCAAATTTAGCTGAGCTTTAACCTCAGCGTGTAGAAGTCTTTTGACCTGCAAATCACCAATTCACTGCCTGCTGAGATGTGTAGTCCGATGTCCTTACTTACAGCAGTAGGAACTTTGACTTGAAGCGATACGCTGCCTCACAGCTTTGATGATCCAGATTTATAGATATTGTTGCATTTTACAAGCCATCAGAAAACTATGAATCATATCAACCCCTGACTCCACAGTGAAAGCAAAGTAACAATCATCCACAAAGTTACCCCCAACATCAAGGACACGCTTCTCTCTGAGCTTTGCGTCAACTTGAAGTGAAAAATCATACTTCCTCATTTGCAGTGTGTGGGATGTCTGTCTGGGTAACTCAGCCACCTGCTGGCAGCTCGTACATTTATGCATAAGTCTTAGAATTTCTTGTAGAAGTGGGATTAAATTTGTGTCACTCTCCACATTGTTTCTGTGTGTGGGGCTTCGTGGGCACTGGCGCTGAACTCAAATCATAGAAACTTGTTTGAGGGAGGTAAAGACAGGCCGCATGCGTTCGGAGGCATGATGTCATGCTGTCACTTAGCAGCGTTGCTTTATTCCTCACAGCCTGCCATGGGTATTGATTTCTGGCCCTCAGCTTCCAGACAAGTGACCGGTTTTCTGTGGTATTCAGCTGTGACACTATAAAGTGGATGGTCTATTTTTTACAGAAATACATCCGAGTGCTTCGAGACTGATGAAGGCTGCGACTGCAGATATTTCTTTGACATGCTCACAAAATTACATTCTAGGTTTTTGTTTTTTTTTATTGTAGCTAGAGGTTTTCATAACAAACACTGTGGGGACGTTCAATTTCAAAATGTCTTGACACCATGAGACAGTGTCAGAACACCAGAGAATAGTTTTAGACTAGAAAAACAGAGAGGCTTACTTTAAAGAAAAAACAATTTCTTGCACAGAATTCTAAGTATTCTTTATCTTTATTCTGATGGGAAGTTTTACCCAAGGAGGTCCTGTCGTTGCACGTAATGTGCCATGTAACTAATTTCTATTTGACTAAAAAAAAAAAAAACCAGTTGGCTAACACCGATATAAACACATATATATTTTAAGTGATACTTTGCAAATTTTCAACCAGCTTTGTATCATAACAGTGTGAGTAGTATGTATAAATGAACTCTGGTAAACTTCTCTCCATCTTACCAGTGCCGAGATCTCCCTGCTCATTTCTCTGCTCCAATGCGTCATCCAGCAAATTTTCATCAGCTTTAGGGCTGGTATCGAACTACAGATTGTACTTCTGCATTTTCATATGCCTGCCGCCATGGACTGAAAGGGTATAGAAGTGGATCAAGAAGGAGACCTCCCTCTAGCCCTGACCTCCGAACTTAGATCAAACTCTAAAACTAAGCAGCGCTGATCAAATTTGAACAAAGATTCTGTTACTGTTTTGCCTTTTCTCTCCTAAAATGTTTTCAGAAACATATTTTAGTGCACTGTTTGGCTTTCATTCGAAACGAGGCTGAAAAAACTCAGATCAAACTTCTTTATTTCATCTGGAATATTATTGTAAGGCAGCAATACTTGCGCAGCTCCCGAGTCCAGGGCAAATTTCCCTACGTGGACGATAAAGTAAATTGTATTGTATCGCATGGTATAGTAACACACATTTTGTCTGGACTAGTATTGTAAGGCAGCAATATTTGTGCAGCTCTTGAGTCCAAGACGATTTTCCCCACGGCATCGATAACGTCTATGGTATCATATCAAATCGTATCGTATCGCATCGCATCGTGTCACATTTTGTTGTAAACTGTAAAATTAAGCAGTGCTGATCAAATATGAGCAAAGGTTCTGTTACTGCATCACCTATTTCTCACCGAAAATGTTTTCAGAAACATATTTTAGTGCACTGTTTGGCTTTCATGTGAGAATTTGTCAACAGGAAGTGGCGCCATACTGCTTCCTGTATTGTTAAAAAGGAGGCTGAAAAAACTCAGATCAAATGTCATTTCATCTGGACTATTATTTTAAGGCAGCAATACTTGCTTAGCTCCCTAGTCCAGGACGAATTTCCCTACGTGGATGATTAAGTATATCATATTGTATTGTATCATGCTATATTATATTTTATGGTATTGTATCGCATGGCATCTTATCATAAACGGTAATATTTAGCAGCGCTGATCAAATATGAACAACAATTCTGTTACTGCGGCCCCTATTTCTCACCGAAAATGTTTTAAGGAACGTATTTTAGTGCACTGTTTGGCTTTGATAAGAGAGTTTGTCAACAGGAAGTGGTGCCATACTAAAAAAAGAGGGCTGAAAAATCTCAAGTATAACCTCTTCATGTCATCTGGACTATTATTGTAAGGCAGCAATACTTGTGCAGCTCCTGAGTCCAAGACGAATTGTCTACGGGGACAACAAAGTGTATCGTATCATACGGTATCGCATCGTATTCCATCATATCGCATTGTTTTGCATCGTATTGTATAGCATCACATCTTAGTGGAAACAGAGAAAGATTCTGTTACTGCATCATTTCTCACCTAAAATGTTTTCATAAACATATTTTAGTGCCACCATATTGTGTCTGTGTAAAAACAGACAAATCCACATTACATCTTTCACCATCAGACATGTTTATCAGTCTGATATGGCCCAGTGCAATCTGGTAGTTGTAGGTTTTCTACCTCTTGAGCTAAAGCATATACCTCAGCCATTTTTCTCTGTTTTCTCTGGTCATGTACCAATTTTAAAAGTATTTGCATCTTTCTATGGCACAGACAGCCTTGTATTATTTTTTTTTATATATTTTTTTTTAAAAGACCATCTTTCCAGCAGCAAAATACTTCTTTAAGAGCACATTTGAGAAAATCATCTTCACTATTGGAGACTGTCTGGGTACGAGAGTATGGGGCCACCATTAGAGGAGTAGAAAGATTCAAACGCTGCAAAAAAGCAGAATTGCTAAACATAAACAGGTGTTCAAGGATGCAGATTGTGCGACTTTGTCCACCTGTTCTGACCTACAGGCTCATGGAAGGAATGTTCTTTTACCAAATTGAGAAACTGTGATATGTGTGGATGTAACACCTACAGGGAAAACAAATGCTTATTTCCTTAAGTACTATGAGCATACATTCAGCATTTTTCACAAACATTACTGACAAAATAACTAAAAACTCGAATTACAGAAACTCTTGGAACTGAAGTTCAGTGTGACTTTACCCAACTTTTTAATTGATAAAACTGGCGGATAATTATCACAATGTTTTGTTTGCTCTGTCTTGTGTACTCAGGCTGGAGCCCCAATCAGACCAGATTAATATACCAGGGAGATATGTGTGATAAAATATTAGCCACAAACCCTCTACCAAGATTTATCTAATCCTGTGCAAACCTTCCTTGTCTGTAATGTGTGAATTAAAAATTCCACCTGAAAATTACCTGAAAAGCATCACTGCAGACAGAGGTCATCGAATGTTATTACCTGTGAAAATTAACTTTCTTGGTGTTTCCAATCTTTCTTCCTCTCCTAGTTTTACAATTACTGAAGCTCCATGAAAACTGTGTGATAGCATGTTGCAAGTTCAGGAGGCTGTCAGTTGTAATCCCATTTTTCATTTGATAGAGAGATTTTATTTCCCTTGTAAATTCACCTCACTAATCACAGTTGTGGACTTAAACTATTTAATTACTTGGGTCCGCAGGTTGTCTTGTGCATGTAGAGCTTGAAGAGGCTCTAAGTTTTATAACATTGTGATAATTATCCGCCACCGTGACTCCTGTTGTGAAGCCTCAAGTTTGGCATTTTGGCCATCACCATCTTGGCCTTTTAGAGCCAGACGTGACCATTTTTACATTTGTACTTTGAACAGAGATCTGACTGTAGCTATAGTCTGAGATCTCACGACTTAGTTTTGTTGTCTGTTCCTAGTGCATGGACTGAGCTGGGAAGGAAAGCTTTCATGTGCACTGCTCCTCTCACTTTGAATAACCTTCAAAAAAGATTTGAAACTACATGAATTGGTCTCTCCGCCTGATTTTGAAACTCTCATAAGTACAAGGATGAATGAGTTAGTTGGTTCTTGTCATTGTGCGCAGGTGTTCTAATATTTCTAGATTTTACTGTATATCTTTTATGTTTTTTACTGTGTTGTTTGGCTGTGAATTTTTTGTATGCTGCTGCCTTGGCCAGGTCTCCATTGTAAAAGTAAAAGAGGTTGTTGAACTCAACAGGAATTACCTGGTTAAAGACGAGTTAAATAAATATAATTTAGATGAAAGGGTGGAACTAACCCTAACACTAGCTGCAAGCTTGGTTAGCAAGATGCTGTCATAATGCTAATTTTCACAAAATAAAAACTCTTTTTAGAGGACAAAAATGCTCGTCATTAACTGAAATTACACTAAAACAGCAACAGCTGTGGCCTCGCTACTTATCAATAGTTGGCACCCACCTGCCACTCAAAATGGTGGCGCCCGTAATTGTGTGTAAGTTTAAGCCTTAATAAAATTTAAACAAGTTAGTTATATATAAATTCACCCCACCTACAGTTGTCATGAACAATGACATTAACTAAAGAGCCCAAAACTGTTATTGTACCAGGCTGTAAACATGTTTGTTTCTGCTGTAAAGTTGAGCATTTTAACATGAGTGTCTTTAAGGACTGACTCGCTTCTGGAGCAAGCCTCAAGTGGCCATTCGAGGAACTGCAGTTTTTGGCACTTCTGCATTGGCTTTATTTCTCAGCCCTGGAGTTTGCCACTTGGTATAATGTGAGAATAATTTAATATAACAGATGTTGCTCGTAGTGATGAGCCTATAGAGAATTGTCACCCAAGCCTGCAGCTCCTCTTTCCTTTATAGTGAGTTTCACTTCATTGGTTTCCTCTCCCTGTTCTTATGGCACCATTTTTCTGCCATGCCAGGCAACTGTTTGCAGCATAAAAGCTCCAAAATCCCACCACACACTTTCCTCAGCACCAAACATAGTGAACATATTGGCGTATTTAGCAGTGTAAGAGCAAAATATTTCCCTCAGGAGTTTGCAGAGACCACAAACTGAGTTAAAAGAGAGTGAATATTTTTCTGAAACATGACTCCAAATTATTGATCATTTTGCTTCGTGCATCATATTTTAAAGGAGCAGTGTGTATAATTTGGTTGCAACTACCAGTGAGGTAGCAAATTGCAACCAAGTGAATACCTGTCCACTCAATACATACGGCCTTCACGTAACAAAAGTACAAAAGTTAGAGTCTAAAGCTAGAGTTTGCTTTTTCTCTGTTCTGGGCTTCTGTAGAAACATGGCAGCACAACACAAAGGACTCTGTGAAAGAGGACTCGCTCCATGTGGAGATATGAAGGGCTCATTCCAGGCTCATGAAAATACAATGATTCTTCATTTCAGATAAATGTACACTGATGAAAGCATAGTTTAAATCAGACACACTGCACATTTAAAAAGTGATTATATGTCAATGTTGTGTTCGCAGCTTGTTTCTGCTGCCCCCAAGTGGCCAAATGATTCAGGTAGAAGATGTTTATAAACCCAGCATTACTAAGTTTTTCAAATATGACTATTTTTATTTTTTACACGTGATTCTGGCAGAAATCAGTTGGAAAAAAAGTAGTTATTCATTTAGTATGTGCATTAATGTGAAGTACTTTTAATGATAATGATGACTTAATGACTATGATTTAATAATGACGTTTTTATGTTTGTGTTTTATTTTGTTTCAGTAGTTCTGTCTCTTATTTTGTTTACTGAAAATAGTTCTTACATATTGTTTACCTAAACAGTGTTTTTGCAACACAGTAGAATGTGCTAAGTACATAAAAAAATGATCTATCATGCTTAATAGTTAAAGAATAATATGTAGCTAACTGATGACTCCACTGAACAGAAGTCAAGTGCTGACTCTTCTGTATTTCTTTTTATTTAAGAGATAAACACCTTTGACTCCAGTGTCATGCAGTATAAATTACATTATTAGTCAGCTACAGAATTTGTTGTCACATTTCTTGGTAACAACAGCGAAGTGCCTCACTGAGTACATAAAGTTAGTTTACTTTCTATGTGATGTATGGTGGCATATTTCTAAGCAAGTACATTAGACTGGTATTCAGTGGTAATAAAGTATTATACTGTGCTGTATGCACCATTTAAGGCCATTATAAAGCATTGCTCACTTCCATTGAAGTAGACCCAACATGTCTCTTAATGGAACACACTGAATAGAATATTTGTTAGCCTTGTGGCATCAGAATGGCTACATTAATATGACGCTTTACAAAGTGCTTTTCAAGGTTTTTGCCACTCATTCGGCCATTTATGCACACACTCACACACTGGCGATGGCCTGACCTCTCAATTTGAAGTTAAGTGTCTCGCCCAAGGACATCAGCATGTGGACAGGAGGTCATGGAGATCAAACCACTAACCCTCAGTGAACGATCCACTCTACCTGCTGAATCACAGCTGCCTCTGCAGAAGATTATTCTAACACCATTAAGCATAAATTCTGCCATCCACAGATAATTTATTGTTTAGGATAGTTTTAAACAACCAAAGAAATGCTCAAACCAATAAATAGGTTGTCCCTAAATGTTCGAAATGGCTCTGAAAACAGATTTACGATTGAAAGGTATCCAGCGCAGGCCTCCTCAAATCACCCTGCTAACGGACAGTGCATCATGTGCCAGTGTTAGGTGCCAAAAAATGAACATTGCCTACATTTAAACATGTCAGTAGTCTTTCATTAACTAGCTTTAGTAGAAGTATGTGTCCAAAGGCATTTTTCCCTTCACATACACATTGGGAGCAGTTTGTGGTTCAGCTAGGTTTCACTGTCATTCCAACTTGTTAGAGTTGGTGAACAAGGGACAAGGTTTATCCAACATTAGCAACACATTATTAGCTGTTTGATAAGGTAGTCAAGCCATGTTATCTACTAAAGTGTATTAGCAGAGGAAGTGTGTTTGACGAGCAAAGTCGTCGGTGAATAGGTACGCTCTAGCTGCAGGTAAGCAGCTTAGGGGTGTGACTCATTTGCATCTTAAAAGGATAGTGCACCCAAAATGAAAATTCAGCCATTATCTACTCACCCATATGCCGAGGGAGGCTCAGGTGAAGTTTTAGAGTCCTCACATCACTTGCGGAGATCCAAGGGGAGAGGGGGTAGCAACACAACTCCACCTAATGCAGGCTGACGGCGCCCCAGATTCAAACGTCCAAAAACACATAATTGAAACCACAAAATATCTCCATACTGCTCGTCCATAGTGATCCAAGTGTCCTGAAGCCCTGACATAAAAAGTTGTTTGGGAAAACATCATTTAAACTCTGTTTGTAGCCTCATTGTAGCCTGCAGCTCTGACTGCTTCTGTGTACACCGAGCTCACGTGTGCACGCTTGCGCGCGAGACCAGCGAAAGCATATGGACACACATGAAGGCAGTGCCCATGTCTCACGGTCTCGCGCAAGCGTGCACATGTGAGCGCGGTGCACAGAGAGGCAGTCAGAGCTACAGGCTACAATGAGGCTAAAAACAGAGTTTAAATGACGTTTTTCCAAACAGCTTTTTATGCTGGGGCTTCAGGACACTTGGATCACTATGGACGAGCAGTATGGAGATTTTTTGTGGTTTCAATTATGTGTTTTTTGGACGTTTTAATCTGGGGCACCCAGCCTCCATTAGGTGGAGTTGTGTTGCTACCTACTCTCCCCTTGGATCTCCGCAAGGGATGTGAGGACTCTAAAACTTCACCTGAGCCTCCCTCGGCATATGGGTGAGTAGATAATGGCTGAATTTTCATTTTTGGGTGCACTATCCCTTTAAGTGCTATATCATAGGCAACTGGACTTGCTTGAATTTCTTGAAAACGTTTCACCTCTCATCCAAGAGGCTTCTCCAGTTCCAACAGACTGGTGCAGAGTCACAGGCTTTAAACTCTGTGTGGGTGTGAACTCTTACAGAGTTGTTGAAGTCACATGTGAGTCGTCGACTCACCCGGCCATCATGGGTGTCAGACACACATGATGATCCACACAGAGTTTAAAGCCTGTGACTCCGCACCAGTCCGTTAGAACCAAAGAAGCCTCTTGGATGAGGTGAAATGTCTTCAAGAAATTCAAGCAAGTCCAGTTGCCTACGATATAGCACTTAAGATTACCTTGACCTGGAAGACTGAGAATCTTTACCAACATGACTAATTTGTACATTCATAGATCCACACATACCTAATAAGGCAAAGGTGTGGAGTTACAGCTAAGCCATTTTAAGGTATGAAGGTATTTCATTCGTCTAAAAAAGATTCTAAATATGTCATCTTGTTTAACAGAGTTGTGTTTTTAGGGATTTAATCAACGCCTGGAGAGGAATTTTAAATTTTCCTTTTTGAAACTTTAATGAGAAGAATTTAAGATTTAGTAATTGAGGCTGATTAAGACTGTGAACATAATGTCCAGTGGGCACAGACCAACCTTCATCAGTTAAAACTATTAGAGCTGCAGAGGAATTATCCAATTAAATGGACTTTGATCACATGCATTTTGTTCAACTTCAATTCAGAGAGTGGATAGCAATGTTTGGGATCTATTGTGTATATCAAGGTTTGATTTATTCAATTTGAAGTAATATCAATTTGTCTAGGCATTCTTCATATTTTACAGTTGTAGTGCTTCAATTAATCTCTCAGATAATTCCCTCTAAGCATTAGAGGCTTCACTGTCGTCATTTCCATCTGATTTATCAGATTGTTCTCCCGTTTTTGATTCAGCTTCAACAAATACAAGGGATGACAATGAATTAAATGACCAGAAAAGATTAGTGTTTAGGTGGGTGGGTTACTGCAGAGTTGAGCTGCAGCTCTATTATTATGCTGATAGTAATTCAGACTACTTCACATAGAATATTTCAACTCTCTGAAACGCCAGTCCTTCCCAATTTCCCTGTGAGGATCAATAGAGTTCATCTAATCTCTTTTCTTCGAATAGCCCGAAGCCTCGTCAAGCATCTTACACAACTACTCAACAGCTATCCAATGAGAAGTGCGGAGAGGCGATGTCTGGAGAGAAACACTGAACAGATGCATGTGATCAGGTCAAATAAGGATATGGACAATATTTCCATCAAATCAAAATCTAATGCATGATAATAATACAGTGGTGGATCTGGGGTGACAACCTAATTTTATCATTTCTGAGAAAGACCGATTACTTCTTTCAGTTATTCTTTTCTGTGCAGCATTAAGTACATGCTCTAATAGTCTTGTTCAGTGGTGGAAGAACTATTTTTTACTAAAGTACCAGTAGCAGTACTGCAATATAAAAGATTACGAGCAAAAGCCTGATGTTGAAATTTAACTTGAGTAAAACGTAAAAAGTTATTGGCAAAAGTATTAAAAGTAAATGTACTCATAATTCAGAAAAAATTGCTCCACTTTGAGTGTTATGCTACTATATAGTGTAGTAATAGATTACTACTGATGCATTCATTTGCAAGCATTTTATTGTAGCAGTTGGTCTAGGCATTACCTAATATAGCTACAGTACTGTTGGGTAGTTTCATCTAAAACAATGCAATACAATGCTTATCAATCAATCAATCATATTTTATTTATTTGGCACATTTCATTCAAAGTAATGTTAATTTGCTTTTACATACAACACGTGAATAAAACAAATTAAGTCTTATGTGTTTTCTATGTACAATCTTGATCTGTTAAGTAACTGCAGCTGAAAAATAAATGTAATGGAGTATAAAGGACAGTATTTCCCTCTGAAGTGCGGTGGAGTAGAAGTATAAACTAATACGGAATGGAAATACTCAAGTAAAATACAAGTACCTTAAATTTGTACTTAAGTACAGTCATTGTGTTTAGTTTAATTCTAATTTAAAAGCAATTTATCTTCACATTCAGCGGGGAACAAACCACTAACAATATACTGCAAAGGGATTAGGCTTTGAGCTCTTTATACTTTTTTATTTCAACTGTAAAGGGTAAAAACAATAAGAATCAGAATCAAATACATCAAGTACAAACATGTGTTACATAACAGTACATACCCATATAAAAAAATAAACAAACAAATAATCAAACGGGGGCAGGATCAGACACTGACACTCACCTTGGAGCAAATTCTTGAAGTAGTTTCACTTAATCTAGTATGGGGTTAAAATGTGACCTTATTGTGTCCCATAGTCTCTCTAACCCCGGATCTAGGTGCCATAATGTGGCAGCAGCTCATTCCATCCCTATTACCCCTACAAATTCTTCTAACCACCTGTTTTGGCTAAAACCGTTTGGAGTCCTGCTCTTCCAATTCAAAACAATCTTCCATTGAGCAGTGAGACAACCCAATGTTACACATCTCATTGTCATCACAGATAACCAGTCTATTTTGTCTCTTAGTATACGCAGAATAGGACATTTAGGAGGAATAACCTGAAAGGTTTCTATGAGTGAGACACTACACGATAAAAAAATATATATACATGTATAGATACCTAAATATGTCAAGTTATTAAAGTGACAGTTTTTAACAGCGCACAGTTGTGCAGGATTAAGTGATTCATTTGAACCTTAAAACTTACTAAATCTCTTGTGGAGTTCTTCAATGATTTCATAAATGGTTTAGCTATAACTGTAAAAAACACCTCCAAAAATTAAAAAAAAAAATTAAAATTAAAAATATCGCACAATCAACACCAATTATTTAACAAAAAAAGCCACTGTAGCCACTCACTGCCTGCGGATGGCACAAGTATTCAGATTACAGCAGCGTTTACCTTCTTTGCCTGTAATAGGTGACACTGACATGTCTGCATCTGCAGGTCTAAATTGCTGCTGTAATTTCTTTTGACGGGTGGTGCTGGCTGGCATCTTAAGAATTAGTATGCCGACAACAAAACAGCTCCCATTTGTTGAGAATCTGCAACCTGCTAAATGTGAATGCGAGAGAAAAGTGTTATTGAAGGTTGTGATTTTAGGAGGCTAAAAGCATAAACTTCTACAAGTTTGACAGATTTTTGGCTCATGTCTCACACCTCTGGATTTTCCCTCAATGTCTTGGCACAGCATCTTGCCAGAGGATATGACATTATAGCGAAACAATTCATAGCAATTTTTAGATTTTGCAATATTCTGTTCACATTAACACCCTCTCATTGGCCTCATTAGATAAGAACTTAACGGGTTCAATATCTTGCTCAGAGATAAATTTAGTGGGCTGAGAGCTTTGGGGATATCTCACAACCACTAGACCACCATGTTTTCAATGCACAGTGCATGCTTACAGTGTGTATATGATTATGTGTCAGAACAATGAAACTGTGACAGGAAAGCAATCTTTTCACTTACCCATAATCCCCCCTTTGACCTCAAGAGTCCTTAAGAAACTGCCAGGATGAGTCCGGCTCAAGCTGCCAAATGCCTTGTATCATGTCTGGGGGTATGTCATATTTAATAGCTTATCCACAGTGAACATTTGCTTTGCTAATGCCAGCAATATATGGCCTATTAGATGCCTCAGACAGCTACATAAGTGCAGAAGCCCTGCTGCAATTTTCTTGCAATATGAGTTTACTTTTTTCTTGCTGTGAGGAAGCAGACAGGCCTGACGGACTGTACGGACATTGACTGTAATTGATTATGTTGTGTTTGGAATCTGCTCATTAATATATGACAGAGGCTGTCAGACTGCAATGTGTGTTTTTATTTTATTATATAAATGCATTCTCTAACTGATAACGAAAATCAAGATTGAGAGGAAAAATATCATTTGAATAAGAGATTAAACAGCTTTATAAATAACAGCTTTTAATGGGCAGGAAAAAATAAAACGATGGGGAAAAGAAGAAGATCCCCGAGAGCTATCTAATGTAAATTATTCATTGTCAAGTTTTAGGATTTTTATAGCTGAGCTGACATTGAAAGACAAGTTTCTGTTTTTGAAGTCCGTTCGGTTTGAACAACAGACCTTTTTTGGAAGCCCATTTAACATATGCCAAAACTTACAGAGTGGAAAAGTTGAGCATTTTCTAAATTATTCAGTCTCGTGGGTCCATGCACCATGAGGTGTGGGATTATTTAAATTCAAGTAGTCTCTTGTGTGATATGCTAAAGGTTGGAGCTGTTATTATGGATGACCCCATGACTTTTAATCTAAATAAACTACATGCAGAACTCTAGGGCTGACCCCTTATCATCGATCAAAAATTAGTTGACCAGAAAGGTCATTCGTCGGCAAAATTTCATTGGTTGCTTGGTCACAGGAAAATAAATAAAAAATAAATAAGCAAACGTCAAACTCTATTAGGAGCTGCACCTTGTCAAAATAAATCAAAAGCCATATGACTGGACCATGTGGGAATTTAATCTGAAAGGACAGACACAGGAAGTGTCCACGCTCAGCAGTCAGACAGGAGTCAGGTTAATTTCCAGGGCTGGTACCTGCAGTTATTCCACAGGCTAGTTAATAACATGTCGGGCAGGAAATCCAAAGTGTGGGATCATTTTGAGAAGGTGAAGGACGAACCCAAGGTGATATGTAAACTCATCTTCATTGGTCGACTACAAACATGACGTATCATCTGAAACATGGAAGTAGCTACATGCCCATTAGCCCACAGCGTCATTAACAGGCGGCTCGCTCAGTGTGTGACGTGCACTTGTAGATAAAATATAGGCCTATATTAATGAAGGTTCATTAGTACGGTTTTGTATTTCTCTGTAATGTAGCACAGTGTTAACAATGTTACTGATACTATTCTTTCTCACACCTTCAACTCAAACCATTGTGTTGCCCCGCCCAAAATATATCCTTTAATAATTAAATATACATCGTAAACATGTGGGTGACTTGTCGACTAATGGCCCTAAATGACGACTGATGGTTGACTAGGAAAATTCTTAGTCGGGGGCAGCCCTACAGAACTCAGACATAGGGAAAATAAAGTGCATGGCTTTCCAAAACTGGTGTCTGATGCGTTATTAACTCCAAAAGTTTGACATCTGAACATATTCCAGTTCATAATTCTGACAATATTGCCATGGGAGCCAACCAGAACCACATGTACCACATGAATAAGAATGCACAACAGAGATCTTTGTTAAATGAAAATCAAAATACTTGAAATACTCCATTATGCTGCTGTTTCCCCTTCATGGCCCCAGCAGCTCAGCGTCGGATTCTTTCAAGGTCCATCTGCAGTGAAGTGTAGAAAGCAAGAACGACACTTTTCTACGCCACATTATTATCAGACATCAAATATCACTCCCACCACTGCGACCAAACAAAGTGAATACGAGACGTGCGGTTCAAAGCTGTTTCTCACACCAATTTCTACAAAGCCAAAAATAATGTGGCACTCTCAAGGTCTCACAAAATTCAGATTGCTGCCTGCAGGCTGAACAGGTAGTGCAGGTTTTATAGGCATAGGGAAGCTGGCTGAATTGTGATGGCTAAATTATTACATGAAACAAACACACTCAAAGAAAAATCAAACATCTTAAACAAGGGGTAGCTGCCACAATGAAGCCTCTCGCCCTCAACATCAATTCAGGAAGCTTTTGTTCCTTTGGTGCAGCTAAGTGTAACAGTGTCAGGTGCTATGTGCTGTTTTCACTTCTTCTCCACTAAAGAGGATAGACGTTATCCATGATACATGTACACTTTGTAAGATAAAGCTCTTCTATATTTGGTGTCTTGCAAAACATAAATCTTTGAAAAGTGTATTAAAAACTATACTGAACCTTTGGTGACAACATTTCACTGAAGAATGTAATTTATTTTAGCAGTATGCTATTATCTGCTGCTTTCACTGGCCTCCACTGGAAGCAGTGGCTCTGTTTGGGTCTGTGGGCACAGTTCATTGTGGCCTTTAATTGACACAGATAATGAAGTCGTATTTTAACAATTGAGATGCCTAAGCTATTAAAGCAGTGATGCAACAGAAACATCTTGTCATTTTGTTTTCTTTGTCATTACAATGAAGCTTATTGACCTTTTAAGCTGAAATATGTTGTGACAACAGTCCCTCGCTTGTACCACAACTGAGTGGTGTCAGGCCATGTGCACGCCATGGTTAGTGGGACTGTACTTGTTAAAATTAAAAGTGCCAGCTCTACCTGCGTTGCATTTTTGATGATTTGTTTAACATCTTCCACCCCATCCCATCCCTCCCTACTACAGACCCATTTTTGGCATTTTTAGGGGAAACAACAGTATGTGCCACATAGAAGTGATATACATCATTTGAAAACTCAGAATCTGAAGATTAATTTGAGATGCAGCTCAGCACTGTGTGTCAAGTTTTTCTTGTCATAAATATGTAAAAAACACAATATTTTAGTGAGGCGCCTACTAAAACGTTTAAGGTTAAGAGTGTATAGGGGCTAATACCATTATGATGAAAGTATATGATGGCCATTTCCACGCTCAGTTGTGTCTCGCAAGTAGTTGCAGCAATTTTTGGGTTGATACCATTTCTTACACAGATCTGGTACTAAATTAAAGTATTTTTTTACCACTCAGGAATTGATTAAAAAATGGTCAAAAATCCCTCCAAAATACTAGCCTGGAAATCCAGACCCAAATCTAGAAAGATTTAGGGTCTGGCTATGATTAATGCAAATGTTGGCACCAAGCATGCATGTGAAAATATCACTGCACGCAATTGGATAACACTACGACCAATCAGAACAATACACAGAGTGACGTATACGCTTAGCTACCAGCGGAGCTAACTGGTAGATTAGACTCTTGCCGTATCCGGTCAGCAAAACAGCAAAAACGTCCTTCTTGCAAAGGAAAGATTCGAGCGCCATCTTCTGTTCCTCTTTTAGAGAAAAAGCCAAGTCTAACTCGTTCATTGTAGCGGCCAAAGCCGTTTCAAACAACTGGTGTTCATCCGTAGCCATCTTGCAGTGTTTACTGACTGATTCCGGACTTCGTCGTCGCAGCGCTGTCATCATCTGTTTAGCTCGCCTCTGGCCCGCCTATATCAGATACACCAATGTGATTGGTGCAGCTCGGCTCCAACGTCATGGGTAATGAGCATCATTACTGATTGCCAGAGTGACTCGCTGAGCAAATTCAAATTGTGCTCTCGTGAGAACTTTGGATTTCCAGGGTACCAAAATACCACATTAAGATACCAATACCTTGAGGAACACCACTGAAAAGTTCATGCTGTGATTTGGTGTCAAAAAACTTGTGATATTTGGTGATTTCTGTAAGAATTGCATTTTGCGGTGATTGGATGGTGATCACTCCTGTTCTGAAAACCTGCTGAGAAACCTCCTTATTGTCAATATACCTATGAAAGCCATACATCCTCTGAATGCCTGAGGTCTGTAGTTTGTGGTTGTAAAGTTTCATGAGGCTGTGATTATCTCAGAGGTCACAATAGGTCATAGTTTGCCTGTATTGGCTTGTTTAGTTCTTGATTGCTAAATATGATGTGCTGATAAAAAGGTAGGTGTTATAAGCTGTAGCTTCAGCCCGCACCTTTTACGGACTGCAGAAGTATTAAAGTTACGTTAAATTATTTTATTGCAATGGTTTGTACTGTACTATTTAAGTATCTGCCATTTTCTGTGAGAGGCTGTTAATTAATACATGATGTTCTTATTTGTATTTGCAGACCAAAATAAATTCTAAATTCTCAATTTTACAGTTTCAAAAAATGGTCTCACTGCAATGTAATGGCTGCCATGCAGACTATCATCACACATGAATAACATAGGGAGCTTACTGAATCCACCCCAGTCTCAGCTTTCCAGTCATACCCTGTTTATGCAATGCCAAAACTGTTCAGGGACCCCGGTATGCAGAAATATTTATATACAATAGGCAAAAATAGTATGTTTGCGCTATATGCAAAAAGTTGCATGGCACAAATATAAAGTAGGCATGTCTGTAAAGGAAAGACCTGAGGTTACCTCCAGATTCTATTTCATTCAGATTATCTTGAGATGAGAGGTCAAGGGAACTCTGTGGATATGGACATGCCAGTTATTCCCTCACTACAATTTAGCCTAACTTCCTACAAGCGTCCATGACATGGCCCACAGCCCGCTACAGCCACCAGAAGACAGCAATGTTGGCCAGGAACACCAGCGTCCCACACTGATTGGTAGAAGTTAAACGTTTTAATTGCAGAAGAGTCACAGCCGCAAGCGAGGAGGTCGATCTCTCCAGTTTAACACTGGAAACTGAATTTGTTCAGCATATAAAATATGCAATGTGGCAGAGTTAATTGCACATTACTGCATTCACACTCTGTGGTGTTAATGTGAGAAAAGCTTGGCCAAAATAAAATTTAAAAAATGTGTTACCAGAAGAGTTGGTTACTGCCACTTCACAGTAAGGCTAAAAGGATCCAACACTGATGTGTGTCGAGCAGTGTGAAGGCTGACCTAGATGGACAGTAAATATCAACACTCAGGGGCTGTCGACATATCAGCACTTTATAATGTGTGAAAAATAACTGCTGAGTTGAGTCAGATAGATGTTTTTGGAGTGTTGAAGTACTTTAGATGGTCAGTGATTGCCTACATCGCTGTATATGACTATAAACTGGTAGTTGACTTTATATCTTGTTTGATATAACGTTACTTAATTCTTTTACCCTCTGATGTTTATGTAAAAGAGAAAATAATGTGCATTTAAAATCACTACATTACCAAATGAAACCAGTGGTCCATTTTTCCTTTGTGTGATTTGTAGTCAAAGTGGGACTCCACAGCAGTTATGGATCAGTGATAAAGGCCATGTGGCAGACTGAGACATAGATTTTGTACAACTTATTTGTGTACTGTTGCATTTTTCTAAATTGAAAATATGAGCATCTTGCAAATGTAAAAATGTTCCTTTATTGTTTTCGGGTCCGCAGAATGACAGCGCTGCAGGAATAACACGTTGACACGTGGCTCAGTGTATCACATTTTGCATAATGCACTGTGACATCTAAGCTCCAGAGGATCTCATTTTCCCTCTGAGTGTGTCCCGGGGCTAAACTACGTCACATTTTATGACAGCTGCCAGTTCTACATGTCCTCGAATGGTGGTCCTCCTGTAGGGGCGCGAGGAGGTGCACCTGTGAGGAATTGATACTCGGCCAGTTTCGCCTCACTGAATCACAAAACAACTGCCATCCCAGCTCATTACCTCTGCTCAGTGTGCATGTACTGTACGTGTTGGAGTACACAGTACACTGTACAGGTGTGTGTGGGAGTAAGCAGTGAATTGCAAAGGAAAGACAGAGGCCAGAGTGTGAGAAACTGCCACTCTTTGAACTGAGTTTTTGCTGCCTGCCAAATTATAGTGCTGTAAACAGGTTGACACAAATGTTAACCGCATGGCAGTGCTGGAGGAAAAGTCGGGGGGCTCACCAAGTTCAGAGGGGTTGAGCCTCTGGGGACCCAAAATGTTTGTACAAAATTCCATGGCAATCCATCAAATACTCTCTGAGATGTGTCAGTCTGCACCTCGGCTGCTAGCATAGATAGAAAAAAAAAAAAAGAAGACAAATTGATCGTTGTAACTATATACAGATGCAGCTGTGTTGTGAAAGATTGTCAGTGCAGTCAGAATGTGCCATGACACAGAGTGAGAATTGTGGAGGTGGCCACATCATTTATAAGTAGATGTCAAGGGCCAGCTGGTGGATGCACACTCCCCCTTCTCCTTCTGTGTCCAAACTGTCCCCGTGGTTCACAGCCAACTCGTCGCCTAATAACATTGAGCTGTCTCCAACATGGAGCAGCAAATCTATCATCAGAGCACAGCGACACAATATCCAAATGTGTTATCCCCACCTAAATTAAATTAATGTGCCATCTCTGGGCCATAATTGCTCGTGGCAATATCGTATTTTCAGAAATACCTGCTACTGGAGGTGAAAATGAACTCGCACTGGAGCCAAAAAAGCACTGACTGGGGCTGAGTCTGAAGGACAGACTGCTGCACAGAAAAATTATTTGTTAAAAGAAATAGAAAAAGGAAAGTAGACGTCGGCTTGTATGAGTATTCCCCAATCTGCGTTGTCTGCTTGTCTTTAGGTTTTAACTAATGAAAACAGTGTTGCAGATGTTAAAACATCCTCCAGGATCCCAAAAGAAATGTTGATCACATTGTTAATCCTCTGTTGTGGTCATTAATTCGCCAAGTTTTAGCCATCTCAAGTTTTAGCCATCTCAAGTTTTAGTTGACAGTGTACACAGTGATTATTATTTTTCCTAATTGTGGTATGATGAAAACATCTCTCTAAAACACTACACACTACATAATACATCGGATTGGATCTCTGAGATTTGCTGTTTTAATGAAGTGCATTGTGTGTCCGTCCAAAACTGGCTGTTACACCCCACAATCCTTTGGTGATGCTGACTCTGTCACACTGTAGCGTAGCGTAGCGCTGAACTGTTTATAGCCCAGCCTCGTCATCTCCCATGTGGATCTTTGCAGGGCTGCCTCCCACATAGCAAACACTATGAGGAGGTTTTCTGGTCCATTCGTTGTGCAGCTAGGAGATTACCGCCTTCTTAAGGCCCAGCAACACTACAGTCTTTCTTGGCGGTGCCCGGGACCACCCTCCTGGCATCCACCATCATGCTGTTTCAAAGTCTGTTAGATCACACTCTAAGCCCATACACTGTAATCCCTTCACATGCAGAACAAGTGTGGAAAAGGGTTGCGTTAACTTGTCTATGTGGCACAACATACTGTATGGATCATATAGAAGAGTGAGGGCCAAAATCTTCTGCAGGCGGCTCTCTCTGTTTCTTCACTCACTGAGTTTACTGTTGTTGAATTAAAGCTTGTAAATGAATATACATTGCTCTCACTTGAGTTCTGCTGGATGGGTTTGAAGAATAGACCCTCGACTGCAGGTAATTAGCTCATTGATAAACCCATTAAGAATTTCAAATGTGTTGTTGAGTCAATGAAGAGCGATTATAAATCTCCACTGGTTGCTGTGATAAAGTTGCATCTAACTTAATTTGTTTCTTTAGATAAAAGTGGTACAAGCTGAGTTGTGATATAATTTCCTGTCAGTGTCAAATGTTACGGGATCACCTTTAAGTCCTCTCAGCCATCAGGATTGTTTTATATTCCCTCAACACATTTTAAAGGGTAAAAATTAATTCATAACGAGCTACTCAAAAAGCCAGACACCAGAGAAGTAAAGGGGCTTTCAAATCAGGGACCCAGGAATCCGAGTGCACTTGACCCTAATCACCAATTTGTTTGATTAGTGTGAACCCTGTGTACCGTACCCAGGCACGGTACACCAGTTTGTGCTGGATTCCACTTGAAAAGGTGGTCTCAAGTACCGCTCATGTGTACTCTGGTACGGTACACAGGTGTGAACACCATTTATACCAAAAACGGGAAGTGGACTGCTGTTTGACGTGACGACAAGGAGTTTTTAACCACTTATGAATCCAATTAAATACAATTAAATAAACTGAGGACAGCTTTGCTTCCACCTTGGACAAGTTAGAGCTCTAGCGGGAGTTGGGAGATGGGAGAGGGAGAGCTCCATGCCCAACAGCAGGAGCAGAGCTTCGCCTGACCCACCAGTCCCTGGACAGCAGGGACTGGTGGGTGCCCATCTGCGGTGCCGTTTTCTACACAATAGCACAACAAAAATGTCACGTAGATGATGACGCAAGTGTACTCAGCTTAGGAGCAACATTACTAATGTGAAAGCTGAGCAGCGAGGGAGTGGAGACGGGACAATCGTACTCTGGCATGGTACAAATCAGTCGTACCTAATGTGAAAAAGCCTTCAGTCTCAACAATGTGATGTCATCAAGTATAAAGTCTGGAGCTGCTCTATTGACAGTGAATGGGAGCCTGATTTGAATGGGACCCACAGAATGTTTGTTCCCAAATAAGCTTTATTCTATTGTAGTGTTCTCAGTTGTGAAACAGAAATGGCACCCATATACTCAAAACATTCCCCTGGCAGCTCCAGACTTTATACTACATGACATCACAAATTTGAGTTTCAGCACTCTAGTTTTTGGATTTGGGAGAGAGTTGTTCATGTTTACTAATATTTTTGGACTGTCTTAAACAATTGGAATTATAAGTATGAATTTTGAAAATCCCCCTTCAAGGCTCTGTGTTCCCTTTTCCTCACAGTCCCCCAGCTCTTCAGTAAACACTCACATATTGAAAGAATAATGAACAATCCATTCTCTTTAAACGTCTCATTATCAAAAAGAATACGATAGCAAAGATGCAACAGCTAAGAAGTGTCACCATGTAGCTCCTCCCTTTATTTTTGCAGCTACAACTTAACTTTGATATCACTGATTTTAAGCAGCAGTTTAAATGTGCTGCTGTTTGAGTCTTGCTGCAGTACAAACCCATAAAGCATGTACATGTAGGCGCTTATATATCAGATGAGATGGATCGTTACATGCATCATGCTGTATGGTGCAGCGTGTTCCGTTCACCGTGTAATACTGTTTTTCTTTTTTTTGCACTGTAATAGCATTTCTGAGACAGTCAATCTAATTTTAAATCACAGTAGAGACTGTCTGCCTCGAATGACCTTCTCTCATCTGCAGATGCTGGAGACTGTAGAGTTTCAGTTCGTTCAGACCTCAGTGAAGCCTTCGTCATGGTTGATCGTGCTGTTTTATTGGGTCGTCTCGAGATCTCGATGGGTACTTTGGGTTAAGCATTAAGTTGGTTTAGGACCATTCTTCCTAACAGATCATTGTCAATTAAAAAGGGAAATTCCTTCCCTTAAAATGCTGTTATCACCCCGAGGTCCTATTTTCCTGTGTCTTTACATGCTCCCTCTTGGCTGTGCCGTTTACTGACTTCCTTTTAAAATCTACAGCAGCGCATTTTACTCAAACTCAATTTAGAGAGAAGGATCATGGTAATGCTGCCTCTTAAACCGAGCCTCTGCGTTATCTTTGACTGTGACCTTGTCTTTTAGAAACGGACTGCACTAAAGATAATGTTGTTTCACCATTGGTGGTTAAGTTGAGGCATGATTCTGAAATAATTAGATATTTACAAAAGAAAGAAAGAGATGAGAAGTACTTTTTAAGCCCCATTTTTCAATTCAGATATTTTATAAACTGGAAACTACTTATAGTGATCAAAAAGCTTTTGACAGAATCATTCCTATACAAATGCTGAGGGGTGCCGTAGCATTGTCCCGACCTCTCATTGTCCCGACCTCTCATTGGTCCGACCTCTCATTAGTCCAACGTCCTGTTGTTCCGATATGTGATCATACTAGGCTATACTGTATTTGTGTACCATAGAGGATCAGCAAACGCAACAAAAGTAGGCTACTGGTCGAGATACAANATGGTCGGAACAATGGGATGTCGGACCAATGGGCAGACCCCATGCTGAGGATATCACTGATAAGAACTCTGGCCTGATACCTATACTGATGTTTAAAAGAGCAATTTGGCCAATAGCTGACGCCGATAATGATGTTTTTTTGTTGTTGTTTTTTTGTGGGTACTCCAGCTTCCTCCCACAGTCCAAAGACATGCAGGTTAATTGGTGACTCTAAATTGTCCGTAGGTGTGAATGTGAGTGTGAATGGTTGTCTGTCTCTATGTGTCAGCTCTGTGATAGTCTGGTGACCTGTCCAGGGTGAACCCTGCCTCTAACCCAGTGTCAGCTGGGATAGGCACCAACACCACCCTTCCACCCCACAAGTTACGGAAATAAATGAATGTATGAGCACAAATTAATTACACTAATCCATGATATAACCCTTATAATTTGTGGGTGAAGATTCTCAAGCAAGTCCAGTTGCCTATGATATAGCACTTATGATAACCCTTATAATAACCTTCTTTCACATGAAGTCACCATATATAATATATCATATTGCCTCCATAACATCTGTGTTATATTGCTGCTAAAATGTCAACACATTTCACCTTTAAACTAGAATCAGAATTTATTCCAGTCTGCAAATAGAAATAAGAACGTTATGTAATTAATGTAAATAAAGTCACAACTTCTCACAGAAAATGGCAGGTACTTAAATAGCACAGTGCAAATCATTACAATAAAGTAACTGTAAAGAATAACATAACTTAGACACTTTTGCAGTCAGAGTAAGGTGTAGGCTGAAGCTACAGCTTATAACACCGACGCCTTTCAACAACAAAACAAACAACTGTATTTATTTAGGCTTCTTCTACATTTAACAAGATGGCATTTGAAAACATCATGAGATCGTTATAATTTGCCTTCGCCAAAACTCATTTTTACCAAGAGAGCATGAACGCATCATAATGTAACTCGACGCTACCTGACGACCAGCGAACAGCTAATATTAACTAGCTCTCTTGTGTTGATATCAACACTGATTTGTTGTTCACAATGTAGCATTATCAGGGAAGACAGGGATGTGTTGATGACGGCATGAGTTTATTGTGTCCCTCTGTCCTGACGGCGTCCTGGGGAAGATCTTTGTTTGTTCCATGGATGTTTTCTATTGTATCTTGGATGCCTTTAGTTTAGAGCTGTGCTTTTTAGCCTGCATAGAATTGATTTGACATAACAGCAAAACATCTGCTGTTGCCATCAGTGAATGCCATCTTATTAGCAGATAGACCGATGGCGGTCAACGAGGCAATTGTCGGTTGATACCGATGTGCGGCCAGTAATTTGGTGCATCCCTACAAATGTTGTTTAGTAGTCACTTTAGATCTTTTTCATACATGGCAACATATAGAAAACAATTTAAAACCACAGTATTTCTATTATTTTTTACTTTGCTCCCATAATCTTTTGCCTCGCCGCAAGGTCATATCCACAGAGTCAAATTAGGGAGGGACTAAATCTGCTGGGGGTCATTCTAGTTTTCCTCTTTTTAATACATTACATACAAGTAATGAAATAGGGAGGCAGTAGGCTACAATGTATTACCTCATACCTACCCACAGCAGTTGAGCAACGACTTCTGCTGGAATATGGCAACACTAATTGTGTTAGCAATAATTATGGCAATTTTTTAAGGTTATTTATAAATAGAATTACATTTGCTCATGATTATTTTGGATGACATTTTTTTAAGTTAACCTTTCTTATCAATATATTGGAGGGGCAAAAGAGACAACTAGTGTGTGTTGGGTGCTTGTGGAGAACGGGAAGCAACAGGATCGACAGGAAGGCAATCCAGGCTCTCTGAAAAAAAAATATATAGAAAAAGTCAGGAGGAAGTATTAATGATGTTTGTAATGATATTGTAGCCACGGCAATTCAGGCTTTTTAAGAGCCAACATGTTTTGACCACTGCAGGTCTAAGTCAGAGCTTTCAAAACATACAACACAGGTACGGCCCCACCTATATGGGGGCAGGAGCCAATCAAAGGCCATCACATGATCCATTTAATGACATTACAGGTGAAACAAATAAACAAAATGGAAAAACACAGAGTGACATGAAATAAGATACCATGAAAAAATACATTTCAATATATACACACCTGTCTTAACTCATAGGCTGTGAGAAAAATGGCAAAGCTTGTAGAGAGTAATGACAAATCACAAGTTTATTTATGAATAGAATTACATTTGCTCATGATTACTTTGGATGGCCGTGCCGAGTTGCCTGTCGTAGCATAGCTATTTGTTAAAGTTTGCAATATATTGGAGGGGCATTTTGAGCATAACTGAATATTGCAGGGGGATATTACCCCCCAATATTTATTAAAATTACTGCCTTGCTTCACAGTATCCCGTCTGCCTCCAGCTGGCTACCTGAGGCTGGTGCTGTGTGCACACTGAAATCACGATGGGAAAAAGAAAGTCAACAGCTGGCATTTTTTCGCTTTAACAAGTCTCATGTAAATTAATACAACACATTGTATTGCTTTCCAAGTCAAAAATCACTCTCCAGATTGTTTAAAAAACTGCAGCGAGGATCTTAACTGGCACCAAACATGGAGACCCAGCGACCTAGACTCTGGCATCTCTCCACTGGCTGCCAGTCAAATGATTTTAAGGCTTTACTGATCACGTTTAAAGTTCAGTGGGGGTCTGGCCCTGAGCTACAACGCTGACCTTTTAGTTGCCTATGAGCCGGAGTGCACTTTGAGATCCTCAGACAGGGCACTCCTGACTGCTCTCCAGTCTTGTCTCAAATCGAGGGGCAACCAAGCACTTTCTGTCAGGGCTCCTCAACAGCCAAGTGCCCTGCTGCAGAAACACAAGCCCACTGAGTAAATGGTTCTTTTTATAAAGCAGTAAAAACTGTTAAGGGAACATGAAGTGTATAACACAGGGCACACACTGACGGCATCACTCCTGTCTTTCTATTCTCTTTTTCAGAACAAGAGCTTGAAAACTAAACTACTCTCGGGACACAAACTTTGTGACGCCTATGCTGAGGAGGTAAGGATTTTCAATTAGTACGGCCTGCTTTATCACATACATAATTAATTCTCAGCTGCAGCTACTTAATTGTTCATTGTTCATGGAATAGGTACAAGTCATGATAAGATATGGCGGACAGAATTTTGGTTCTCTTGTGAGCAAGCAATGTTAACAAAATGCAAATTAAAACATCTAACCGGGAACATTTTGTCTTGTTCCTTAAAATTAAAACAAGTATTCACTATCATTTGGATCATTAATTTAACTGTGGTAAGGAAACTCTTGGTTGTACTTGCACATGGTGAAAGACTCACAGAAAGACCCACCAAAGGGTAAAAATAGTCTGTTCCTGTTCTCTCACTCCCTCTGTCACACACACACGCACACACATACACACACACAGAAACTTGCTTGGTTTTGGCTGTCCAGTGAATCTCAGAACAACTTGTCTCTAACAGCGAGCTCTTTGAAGGCTGTACAGAGCAATCTGAGGGACTCAGGTTGTAGTGAGAGCAGCTTCAAGTACATTTCAGCTGTGTCATTTTTTCGCTGTCACCTACTTTTCCTCTTTTTCTACTTGGGCTCTGCTGCCAGTTGTTACGGTCAGCAGCGTCCACCAGGTTCACATCCTTAGAGAAGCCTTGAGCTGAGCTTTGAACTGCTGCTTTTGCCTTCCTGCTGACCAGTGCTCATGCTGTAATTTAGCCATGCAGGATCTTACAAGGCAGCGGCTCCTGCAGGCGTCCTGATGACATGCCCAAGTGAGTGCAGCTGCTGCTGTGTAATCGTGGGCTCAATAGTTATGCAGTTGTGCAGTCGGTGATTCCAAGCATTTGCTGTATCCAGGATACAGTTTGTGGAATGTGGAAGATTTTTATAACATAGCGTCCAGTGGTGATGCAGACAGGTTGATAGATGGCCACCTTGTTGTGCAGATTGATTTTTCCTAAGACAGACCCTGGGATAGACCTCCCCTGAGGCAGCTGAGGCTTGTCTTGTCAATGCCACAGAAAATATTACCAAGGTTTTTGAATGACAGAACGATTGTTAGTTTGCATGTACAGGGGAAGTCAATGTGCCTCATTTACAAATGTATGTGTGGAAACATAAAATAAGTGCACATGCAAAATGACCGTCGCATTCTTGACACGTGATATTGTTCTTACGAACCTGCATTTGTTGGTGAATCAAAATCATTATAAATTGGCAGTCGCATGCTCGCTATCTGCCATCAGCATACTGCCACACCCCCATTTCCCTATATAAAGACATACGTTTGCCTAGAGGTGTGTCATGGAGCAAGCAGTGGAGTTGTCTCTATGCTTATATTAAGACCCTGACACACTAGTATTGGGCCGTCAGTGAGCGTCCATGAATGTGAAGGCAGTGAGAAACCGCTGATGAGCTGTTCATCACTCCCTTCAAACATGCTCAAACATGGCGGCCTCTTATGTGCTCTCTCCTGAAAGCACGGACTGCAGTATCTTCCAGCAAGGTTAGATATGTCACATTGATAGCTGCTTGGAGGCAGATCAGGATATTTATGTATCCTGCATGCCTTTTATTAGGCTACCAATCAACCAGTTGGCTACAAGTGAACATATGTGCAATATGTACAAGATAAAAACTGGAATACTCTGTTTTCATTGCTGAATTTTTTCATTAATAATTGATGAAAGGGTGTCAGTTCCATAGTTATTTAATTCATTTGACCAATGTAGTGGTAAATTAATGGTTTTAAATATTGTCCATTAAAACCTTTTTGAATAATTACAGTTTTAATCTGCAATGCATTTAGTTAAAAGGTGTTTGGTTACATTTTCTATGACAGCCGGGCCTTTAGCATTTGTCAGTATGTATGGTCGGAGGTAGTGTTCGCAGAGTATGGACATAGTCAGGTAAGAAAATATTGATGAATCAAATATTTCTATTAAAACATTTGTATGCACAGTTTTAGTTTGTGAATGACACACATTTAATTCAAATTAATTATCTGTATCCTCAAAAAAAAAAAAAAAAAGTTCCCTTGAATAACGATCCACAGATCTTGATTAATATATCAGTGATCAAGTATCATTGATCCAAAGTGAAAACATTGAGCCATATCATCATTTTGGGATAAGCATTTATTTTGAAATTCTATGTCACTATCAAATGGCGCCAGGCAGATAATGGCAAGCAGACTAGAAAAAGACGCTGAGGATAACATTTACTCTGGAATAAATCAGCAGTGTGGAAATATTTCAGATTTCCAAGGAAATACAGGTCAACAGACTAAGCACATGGCATAATTAAAAAACTTTGTTATGAGATGGAATACACAGAAAACGTGACATACCCGCCTGGCCAGGAATCTCACTCCATTAACTTCTCACTGTGACAACATTAGTTGCTCTACTTCAACAATGTTGGGCTGAAATTCAACCATGGTTCTCTGTCGGGAGATGCAGTGAGTTAAACCAGCACTGAGTAGGAAAAAAGTATACATAATATGTGTAATTTGTTAAGTTATGGGTGGAGAAAGTGTGCTAGGCTCAATTGCTTTTGTCTTTGAACCTTGACACTTATTACTGAGCTGAATTTGATACTTTTGTTAAATGATCTTGTTTTTAGTCCATGTTTTATGATGAAGTTAGCCTTCACAGCTTTGAGCCAAGAAGCCCTGAAGTTTTAGGAAACAGATCATGGTTTGGGTTATAATTAAAAGATTCCTTCCAGAAAGGTTTTTCTGCAAGAAAACCCTGAAGGTTAATTTATCCCATGTGCTGTTTCATGTGTGCTAGTGAGTCAATCTGAAGTAAACTTTACTGCACTTAACCAGTTACAATTATTTACAGTTACTTAGGCATTATTTTTTTGTTTTACGGCCAAAAGCCAGAAAAGAAAAGGGTGACAGCTTCTTTTTTAACAGATTGTCTTAAATGGGCATATTGTATTGTCTCATGTTGATAGCAGGCCCCTGAATTCAGTTGATCAAAATCGTATCGTGGCGTCCATAGAATCAATATAATAACTGTCATGATGAAACTAGTGATTTACATCCGTACAAACTACTTAGTTTACCTGCCCCCTGACTCTTTATCACACACATCTTACTTGCGTACCTACAGTATAACATGGTCCTGTGAATATGAGGTTAGCCTTTCTTTCACTAACCTTCAGTTCTCAGTGTACTTTCCCATTGACTGTTTCTTTTACACTCTTTTTGAAAACCTGAAACATCACACTGTCAATATTTCCTGTCCAATTTGAGCATCTCTTAATTAAAAACCAAGTCTTGTTTGCCAACTGAGTGGATTTTCCCACAGAGCATAGTGAACAGATTCAGTTTATTGGGTACACACAGCAGAAATTAATACAGTCTAATACAACAGTCCTGCAATAAATCCTCCCTTCATGAAGGTTATAATGTTCAGCTTTTGGTGAAACTGTTTTGCTGTTGAAACTGCATCACTTTTAGCTCAGGGTACCTAATTAACTTGTAACTGAGTGAAATTAGTCAAACAAATGCCAGCGTAACACAGATTAACTAGAAGGTAAAAAGGTACAGTGACCAGATGTCCTGGTTTGTAGGGGATTGTCCCAGTTTTGAATTGGGCATCCTGAGTCCCTACTAATATCTGTAAAACCCCAAAAAGAGTTAAAATAATATATACTTGTTTTGGTGCTTACATAGATGTTTATCATGTTCAATCCCACTCTTAATTACCAAAGGCAAAATAAAAACATAAACAGTGCACACTGCGTCTGAAATCAATACTCATTTGTCTGTATATATGTGTCGATCAATCAACATGTCCTTGTCAAGGCTGTCGCTATGACACTTGTGGCTCTTTCTCACACAATCTGTCAGTATGCTAACGGTTAGATGTCACGCCAAAGAGACAGTCAGTCTTTTCCACAGACCTCCTGGAGGCTTACTCCTTCCTTTGTAAAGTATCCTGCAATGAGAGTGCTGCATTCTGCACACACTGCAGGGGTAGGCTACAGTTTTGGTCGTGCGCTGTGGAAATGCCAATATTAAAGACCCTTTTAAGATGGCCAAATATAAGTGGTGGCAACAAGCGAGGCAAACCCTGGTGACAGCCATCTGAGACGGGCAGCTCAGAAGGGGAATTCTGTGTAGTGAAGCACAAGCAGAGCTTTGGATCTGTGGACTGTATAGCTGCTGTTGTGTGTTACAGTGTTATTTGACAGTTTCCAACTAAACTATGTTTTGGTGGATTTTGGGAGACAAAAATATATTTTTTGTCTAATGAGGCGTCGTCCATGGTGTTGAAAGATGTGCTCAGTAGGTGTGTTAAGCACTGAAATAATTGCCCCCCCATCTTAATGAAAATATCTGTGGTGTACACATACATGTGTGAGTCCATGAGCATGCAGTACATTTAGAGAAGCATTTCTCTGCAGGGTCTTTTCATAAAACTGAGCTGTCTATGTAGTAAAAAGATGCAAATACTTATTAAATTTGTGCTACATGACCAGAAAAAACAGAAAAAAGGGGCTGTGGCGTTGGCTTTTGCTAAAGATGTAGAAATACTGTAACTGCCAGAATGTACTGCACTGCACTGGATCAATAAACGCTCCAACTGCTGGGTGACGTAAATGTAGCTTGTCGGTTTTGACACGGGAAACAATATGGCAACTGGCTGGTAACAAAGAATCTCAAATTACAGTTAACAGTGTGCAAGAATATGTTTCTAAGAACATTTGAGGCAAGAAAAAGGCAACACAGTAACAGGATCTTGGTTCATATTTGATCAACACTGCTGAGTTTTACCATTTGATCTCAGTTCTTTCAGCCTCTGTTTTTACAATACAGGAAACAGTATGGCATGCACTCCCGTTCACATGTTCTCATATTACAGCCAAACATGGTACTATAATATGTTTCTGAAAACATTTTAGGCTACGAATAGGCAATACAGTAAGATAATTTGGTTTATATTTGATTAGCACTGTCTAGTTTTACTATTTGGTCTGAGTTTGAGAGAAGGGAGGTATCTCTTTCGATCCGCTTCCATACACTTTGTCTTCGTGGTGGCAGGCAATATGAAAATGAGGAAGTACAATTTGTAGTTTGAGCAACAGCAACAAGAGCTGGTGGATTTGCGCTGGGAGATAATCAGGGAGACCTGGGTCATGGTAAGATGGAGGGACGTTTACTATAGTACAGGCGAGTCCAAAGTATGGCCCGTGGAACAATTTTACATGGCTGGCGTCTTGTCTTTCAAAATATACGGTATGTGTTTTCCTTATTCATCTCACGATAGCAGGTCTATTATACAGTTTGCAGACATGCACCAAGTATGAGGTGAGAATGGTGAGACTTGACTTTTCATCCTCCACACCTCCAGACATTACTAACATTATACAGTGAGTAGATTAAAGCCTACAAGTGTCTGAAGTAGGGGTGGGCAATATATTGAAAATTTTTCGTCATTGTAATATCAACATAATTAGTATATTTAAATGTGCCATGCATTCATATGATGCATGTTGTATTAAAACAGCGGTGTTGGGTGATTTAACATATTTTGAAAGTACATCTAATGTCACAGAAACCGCTGATGAATGGTTACCTAACAGCAGACATTTCTTGCCAGGGAGCAGACATGGCCATAGCAAAGAAGCGTTAAGTCAAAAGCAAGGGCCGCTGCTTTCATGAGCGGTGGAAAGATGAATACCTTTTCACTGAAAGTTGAACAGTTGCTCTTCTTTCTTTTCTTTCTTTTTTTTTTTTTTTTTGTTTAACCCATGTGATGCGAGACACAGCCGGCCCTCACTTATTTTCACAGTATCTTACCTTATCTTATCTTATCTTTGGACACCCTTGCAATAGTACATTTCCAAATACTACTCCCATTGTTAAGATACAAAGCTGGTTGAAAATCGGCAAAGTGTCTCTGAGTGAGGGTTAGAAAATATGGTCACCTATTAAAAAGGTCCTCCAGGATATTAAAACATTGTTTATCCTAGTTTTAATATCTTCACTGTAATCTAAATAAAACAGTTACTTTTCTGGTCAGCATTTGCTGTTTATGTTACACAGCCATTACATAGTTGCATGCGTCCTCAAGAAAGCCTAAGAGTGCTGACACAGTGGCCAGTGAAGCTTGACAACTGCATGAGAAAGAGACAAAGGGACAAGGACAAACGGAAAGAAAAGGATAACCTCCGGGACTTGGCTTAATAATTATTTGGCACCTCAGCACAGAGCTGCTAACTCGACGCTTAGCATGCATGCTTCCCCCTGACGAACTGTGCTATCCACAGCTGACTTTAGGTCCCTTTGTTACAATAATTGACCAATGTTATTTTGACCTATTCATCAATTAATATCAGAATGAACGGACTCAGCATAGTAGATGGAGATTTTCTAGAAAAATCATTGCTTTAAAAGCATCAACATTGACGAAGTTAAGTCACATGCTCACTGCAACTCAAAGTTCCACAAAAAGAATTTGGTGTTTGGACGCTCTTGATGTTGAAGAGCTTTTCATCGACCCTGAAGTCTGCTCCAGCCACTAAGGTTATTCTTGAGTTCCTATTGAGACACGGTAAATTGGTGTGGAAAATTACAGGCTTCTGTCCTTCTACAAATCCTCCAGCTGAACATCCCTGACATTTCACCAGCTAAGCTTATCCAAGCCATCATCACATATTCAAACTCTGAGACGATGATGGCACATTTGCCTGTGCAGCCAAGTCTGATTATAACACTTCAGGAACGAGTTGGAAAGAGTACAAAGGCGATGAAGAGGTCCTGATTGAAGTTGTCGGTCAGTCTGCACAGAGCCAGAATATTCCTCGCGACAGCAAAGGGAATGATCTAAGTGGTGATAAAATATGACTGCTTGGCTTTGTGCTTGTAGATGATAATATATTACACTCCGTATGTGTTCTTGTCCGGTGCTTCTTTGTGTGACTGATTATATCTGCAGAGCTGTTATCAAGGTGAGTAGACTTGGACTTCTTCAGGGAGCAAATAGCGTCTAGAATTCCCTTGAACACAGGTAGATCACTGCAGGTCACTGTCTTTAATTCCCTGAGGAGGCTATAAAAATGGAGTAAATCAGTGAGAGGAAAGTTCTTACATGCCCCTACTTGCATCTTGGAAAGTTATTTATGTGTAAAGGGGATGGGTTACAGACTGAACCTGTAATCACACTGTAATGACTGCAGAGTCACAGAAAGAGATGGATACCAAAGCTGCAAAACAATTGCCACCAGAGCAGGTAATTGCAAACACCATTATTCTATTACAAGTTTCTCTGCTTGAGAGGAAGTCAGAGACGCTCACTCAAACATAACTTCTCTTTATGGAGTCTAAGTTCTGCTATATGCTCCGTCTGTATGAAAACATTAGTGTGTGAGGGATTTTTATTGCCCTATTGCACTTTTCATTGTATTTTAAATAAGTCTTGAACCTAGATTATCCCTGAAGAACATGTTTACCCTTAAATTTTCCCTTAAATGTTGTCTAGAAATCATATTGTCACACTTCAAAGATCTTTTCCTCAGAGCATCGAGTGAGTCAGAGTTTTAAAAAAAGAAAAAAAGGTTGTGATAAAAATCTTTGAATCTTAAATCAGGGCTTTGAAGCCATGTCCAAGAACTGAGATTAGGCCAGATCCATTTTAGCTGGCCTTGGATAAACTTTCTAAGCATAAGCTCCTTTTGTTGAAACATTTTAAGACTTTGTATGAGTAAACAGCAGCTTTCCTTTATGTGTGATTTGCATTCTCATCTCAGGGAAATTGGCTTTGGGAATTCCCGTATTGTGTATTGGAATACATTTCATTTAGTGTGGTAATCGTTTTTTTGGAAAGCTGCTTTAACTTGTGCTTTGGCTTCTGCTCGCTATGTGAGGTGGGGGGATCAAGCTTTGTGCTCTTAATCTGTGTTGTGTGGTGAAAACTACTCGGCGAGAAAGACATGAAATTACATGTTAACAACACTGTAAAGGAGGTTGTGTGGCTGCTGTTACAGTCTGATCCTGCGTCTTCTAATAACAAAGTGAAGTATTGTGAGTCCTGAACAAACAGACTATTATTTGGAGAAAACAGTACTAACTACATTAAAATAAATATCCACAAAAACAAATGCTATGCTCTTAGACTGCACAACACAAGAGGGGTGTGTTGTTGATGTATCCAGGGTTCCCACACCTTCTGAAATATCAAATTCAAGGGCTTTTCAATGACTTTCCAGGCAGGATTCTCTCAAATTTAAGGAACCCACAAAGCATAGTATGAGACACGGATTAAAGTCAGTTACTGTTAAAACACTGAGACCATTTATACTGAGAACTAGCAGGCTTAACAAACACTCATATAAAAGAATATAAAAGTTAGAGATAGAGATTTGAATGTATGAACACTTCTTAAGGCCGACACAAGTGGCCTGTGCCATTGTGAGCATTTATACGTGTGCGGTGGTGCGCCTGTGTTGATCTGCAATCATGCCCAGGCTACTGTATTGAGTTTCTGTGAAGTGCAGAGTCAAGATCGATTCAGCTAACAAAGTGGTTCCCAACTGGTGGGTAGTGGTCCAAACGTGGGTCGCAGGTCCATTCTGAATGGACTCGCAAACGTGTCAAGTTTGTAAGAAAACACATTTTGTAAGTACAGTGAATTTCCAGCATAGAACTTTTAGTTTTGAAGTGATGTTTCCTGCTGTACAGTGAGTGAATAATTTACAGCTACTTGACAGAGACAGGGAACTAGCTCGACGACATGGCCAAACACAAGTATGACACTTCAGAATGTCATTTCAGTTCTTGGGAGATGCACGTCAGGCGTAAACACATAGCCTATACCATAGGTACGGCAACGATTCCACTCAGAAGTACACACCCTATCAATTGTGCTGTTTAAAGGCCCTAACACACCAAGCTGACGGTCGGCTGACGGTCAATGTTCGGCCATCGCCGAGCATCTATCCCTGCAATTGATGTGGTGTGCCCTTCCCCATAGGCCCCCCGTCTACTTTTTTGTGGCCGATTCAGCATGTTGAATCAACATCAGTGATGGTGGAGCCCATGGGTAAATGAAATCACTCTGACTGGCAGTTCAGCTCAGTGCACAAGAAGAGAAGTGGAAGTGAGGAAAGTAAACAAACTGCTAAAGTCAAGACGGAGTGAGACCAAAACAAACTTGTTACAGAAGTTAAGGTTATTTCTCCTTAGACATTGAGGGCTTTAGGAGAAACACTGAGTGATGATTTGTGTAATTGTTCACTGGCGCACTGTAAATATGCTTTGTTCCTTAAACACTAGATTGTGTTGTTAATGTGCTAACTGGCTAGCTAGCATCAACATGGTCTTCGGGTTTTCTTTTATGAATGATGATTACAGACCACTGCCGTCTGCTGGTGTGGAGAGTTATTTCCTCTCACGCAAGCACAGAACATACATGCTGGTTGGCCGTTAGCTGTAGTCTTTGCAGTGTGTTCATGTGCAACTTTTAGGCCAAGACACAGGTGAGGTGAGGCAACACAGCAGGGTGCCTTCGTCGCCACTAGTTCTCTGAACTCAGTTTGGTGTGTCTGGGCCTTTACAGTAATGACAGCATTACAAAACAATATATTGTGTAAGCTGAGCAATTAGAGGGAAATTTTTTATTCTTGCACAAAATATATAAATTCAAGCACTTTCAATGACTCATGTCTATTTACGTCTATTTAAAAAAAAAAAAAATCAAGACAAATTTTAAAGAATTTCAAAAACCTGCAGGAACCCTGCTGTACCTTCAAAATACACAAAAGTCTTTCTCGATACCAAAGCTTTGTTTTTATATTGTGAGGAGAACTTAAGATGCCTAGTGTATGGCTGCGACTGATTATCATTTTTATTATCGATGATTCTGCCAGCTATTTTTCTGATTAATGGATCCATCGTTTGGTCTAAAAAAATGTCTGAAAATAGTAAAAGTTAGCTGTCACATTTTTCTAAAACCCTGACATTTTCAAGCTGCTTGTTTTGTCTGACCAACAGCCCAGACCGCAGACGAAATCACACAATTAAAGTAGCAAATCTTCACAACAGAGAAGCTGGTGAATATCTGGCATTTTTGCTTGGGAAAAAATGCCAAATTAAGTTTCCATCGAATGTCTAACTGACTGTTTCAGCTGTAGTGTAGGGATAGAAGAATTCACACAGAACTATGTTTTCTATATGTTTATGTCAGATAATGTGTCAAATGTTTAATTACATTCGATAACAATGCCATCATATTCATGTCTATAATAATGAAGGTGCACTGTGCCTCATGTTTGAATGTTGTGCTGCTGTTTTTCGTACTGATTATGACTATCATCTGTCATGTTTGGCCTTCTCAGTGACAGAACGGTCAAACTGGTTGTGCAGCTACTACGTCATTCGGTCCGCTGGTTCAAACTCTTTTTGTCCATGTGGGCATAAGGAGCAGTTTGGACTCTATTAGCGGCTGTGAGGGTTAACGGGGCTAATGAGGCTCTTGGCCTTGTTATCCCATTTGCCGCAGCTTCAGTGAAGACAATCCGAGGATTCGTTGTCGATGTCATTATTTTTGCACTGAAATGATTTCAAATGATTCTGAATGGTTACATTTTGTAAACCCAGAGACATTTCATGGCAGGATGGATGGAAGCACTTTTTCATGCCAGTTTCTTTTCTAAATTCAGTTTGGAAAGACAATAGTGGAATGTTCAAACATGACCGTATGAATGGGATAGGTCAATAAGAAAAAATGTATCACAGGCTTAGAGAAGTTCAGTCAGGAAACTCACTGGCAGGCAGCCACTGGCCTGACTCAGCTGTGTTTGTTCACTTCACCAATCACAAACACTCCCAAATTCAGCAGTCCATTTAAATTGGAAAGGAAACTCACAGCTCTCTGCTGCTGCTGCTGCTGCTGCCTGCTATACATATCTGGCTGTCTTTTGCTCTTTATCCGATTCATCGGAAAACTGTCATGCAACCTTTCTGAACCGGACAGTGATGTCCTCAGGGAAAAATCTGATAGCTCAGAAAACCTGAGTCAAGGTTAAGACCGTTCACTGAGGGAGAACGGCACATGGCATTAGAGATGCCATTTAATCTCTTGTGCATCTTTTCCTCATGAGCTTGAATTTATCACCTGTTTCCTACAACTTTGTGGTTTTGCTGCACAGACATCGTCTGAATGAAATATGTTGTTACACCTCCACCAATTCAGCTGTGTTATCACTACAGTAACATTTCAGTCTTGCATCAGGATTTAGTGAAAACACTGAGTAACCTGAACCTTATGCAGATAAAATATAATACGCTGGATTTGGGAGGATTTTCTGTAATGACTGATTTCAAGGTGAATGGCCTCATGTAATTAATTCTACAGGGCTTTTTGAATGGAGCAGGATGCCAGCATGATCTTGTGTATTTGGGGGCGATGAATCAAAGAGAACACATTGTCTTTAATAACTAAGCATCAGTCATTTCAACAAACATTCTTTGCATATATTTATTAATAGACTTTGGAAGCTTGTGTGTGTGTGTGTAAAAGAGAAAGGGGGGTTGTAAAGTACATTCTGTGCAGCTGGCTCTTGACAAATAATTGGCCACGTAAGCAGCAAGCAGGTTATTGCGATGTATGCTTACATTAAATGTTGGGCAGCGTCCGCTTAGTGGCAGTAGTAATTATTACAGAAGCAGAGGAAGTGAGATCATGCAGTATAAAAAGCAACAAAGTGCATAATATTGTATTAAGATGGAAGATGTCTCTATAGGGTGGGCAGGAGGAGCGATGCATGGGTCAAACAAGCACAAGACTTTTATCCAGGAAACCGGTGTTCATGTCCTCAAGTCCACATTGACTTCTTTCAATAACAGCGTTGCGTAGTATGCTAGTACGTGTAGTATACAATGAACAACCACAGTCTCAGTATGTGAATAAGTTCCCTCTAGTAAGCAGTGATGCAGTTTATATGCCTTGGGCTTTTATTGTGAAAGGTAAGAACGGAAGGATTGGAGCTATAATGCGCTGCCTTTGATGATGTGCAGAGTTTGCCATCATGGTTCAGAATACAGATCCTACGTGTTATTATTTTATCATTGTCATAGGTAGAGGTGCAACTCATAACCTTCAGCTACATATTAGCCTAACAGAAGTTAGCAGCAGACCGGCGGCAAGTGACAGTTTAGCAGATCAGCTGATGTCCTGTACCGTAAACAATAGTGCTAGTGGCTAACTCAGGTAGAAGAACAGCAACAAAAAATGTCTGCAAATTGGTAAAATAATGAGGTCCAGAAGCACCTTACCCTCCGAGCTGAAGACAAGATCAGCTGCCATGTAACAGGGATGATACATGATTGTTATTGCAATGTTATGCCATTGTTATTGTTGATAAAGCTCTGCTGAAGCGTATGATAAGTGTCATAATAGAGGCCGACGCTGTTGTGTTACATGTCACGCCTCTTTTAATTCCATGATGCCGGCATCCTGTCTAAAATTATACACTGGAGTGGCGTGATTCCGCCATTGTTTAGTCTGTGTAAAAATGCAAAGGGGTGTAAAGAAAGGACTTGGTCGCGACCCTATAGTGTGATCTCTCTGTAAAAAGGGCTACTGAGATGCAATACTTCCTCTGTCAGGGAGTCCTGATCAAGATAAGCAGCAAAATTAAAAAGTTTCCAACACAAGTGAATACAAATGGGGACAGATAAAAAGCAAAGCAAAGCACAGCAACAGACACAAAACATACAGGCATCATGAGCTAAGAGGAATCCTGGCAAATAATGGCGCTTGTTAGAAGCAATAACTCTGTTCTTTGAAAACTGATTTCAAAATACCTTTAAACATTTCAAGAGAGGGCAACGTTTCAAGGTTTAGTATTCCTTACAGCTCATTCCAAGTTTGCAGGGCTTGAAAGAAAAAGGCAGATTTATCCAGCTGTGTTCGGATGGTTGGTGCTATAAGGTGATTTTTTTTTCTGCTGACCTAGTGTTACAGCTACTGGAGTAATATGTCAGTAAACTGGACTTGCACTGTGGTAATTTACCCAGTAAAGCTTTTGCAATAAAAAATGACCATATATGGGTTTTTCCTCTTAACACAGTGAAGTCCATTGAACCATTTCATATAATTTACAATGTGTATAGAAGCTGGCACCAGTTACAAAGTGCAAGGCAGCATGATAGGCTACATCCAGAAGGAGAAATACATGCATGCATTTAAATGGCATCACCAGAGGCTAATACTGACAAAAAGGTACTTTGGACTCATCTTTTTTCTCACAGTAAAAGGACATTTTTAAAGGGAACAAAACTAACTTTAGTCAAAGTGTTATTAAGTGGCTATTAATATAGACCACAAAGGTCAACTTGACAATTAATGAATCTATTAAGTTCATTAAAGGGATACTTTGCTGATTTTCAACTGGCTTTGTATTTTAAAAGTGTGGGTAGTATGAGTTACTGAACTGTGGTAAACTTCCCTCCATCTAACCAGCACCCAGATCTCCCTGCCTATCTTCCAGCTCCAATCCGCCAGATGACACGCTCCACGTCATCCGGCTCAAACTACACACTGATTTTCATATGCTCGCCACCACAGACACAAAGAGTACAGAAGTGGATCAAGACAGACCAAATCAAAAGACCCTCTCCCTTTCTCGCTTGAACGCAGATCAAACTCAGATCAAACAGTAAAATTAAGCAGTGCTGATCACATATGAAACAAGATTCTGTTCCTGCGTTGCCTATTTCTCACTCAAAATGTTTTCAGAAACATATTTTTACTCACTGTTTAACTTTAATACGACATCATTTGTCACCATCATTTTTTTTCTGTGACTAAGCGACCAATGAAATCCTGCCAACTATTGACCTTTCAGGTCGATTAACATTTGGTCGACTATTAGCCAGCTGCCATATTGTTTCCTTTGTCAAAAAACAGACAAGATTGTATTATGCCCTCCATCAGCACGGACGTGTTTTGGTCTGGTGTGGTGCAGTGCATTCAGGTAGCTGTAGGTTTTTTGACATCTTTAGCAAAAGCAAATGCCACAGACCTTGTCCTTGGTTTTCTCTGGTCACGTAGCACCAATTTCAAAAGTATGTGCATGTGTCTGCTGCACAGACAACCCAGTTTTATAAAAAAGACCATCTTTCCAGCATTGAAATACTTCTTTAAGACCATTCAGTTGAAAGGTGATAAATGAGAATGCATGAAAGTCATACATTTTAATGAGTTTAAAACTAATTGTAGTTTAAAGGGAAATTTCGGTTTATTTCAACCCGTCTATCGTCCTAAATTTGTTTCAAGTGACTAGTGACATAGAAATAATAGTTAGCATGTTAGCTGTTAGCCTAGATACAGCCGTAGCGTCAGACCTGTTAAAACGTAAGTGAAC